>NW_025786213.1:0-18438 GCF_021130785.1 Homalodisca vitripennis | reverse complement strand
TATACCTATAAACAAACCTGACCAAGTTTTAAAGTAGTGTTTCCAAGTGAACTATTTCTACAACACAAACATATTCGGTCTTAGTAATCCAATTCTTATCTTATAACAAAGCAACCAAAAGCCCAACGATTCGTTACTTGTAACTAGTAGAAATAGAATAAATATCAAATAAAAAATTAATTTCATACTTTAATATAACAGAACTGCACCTATCTTTCAAAAGTGGTAATAAAAAAGAATATAATACGTAAAAATCTAAACACTAAACTAATAACTAAATGTTTATTATTAATTTTTACAAACCAATGTAGACCAAATTCAAATATAAAAACCCAAACTAAAACTAATTTACACAATAACCATGTAAATATTTATTTATATTTTAATACCAGCACAATTTACAAATCTTTTACATTTACCATTTTTCAAATGTCCAAAGCCAGTCCTAATTATTAAAAAAACATTTTAATGAAATTACTACACTAAGATAGTTATACCTTTTAATTTCCATTAGGACTATTAAAATATTTGTGCCCTAAATAATGCAAATTGTTAAAAAAAGATTTTTTTTATGATAACTTTTAGGCATTTGAAAAAACATACATGCACCGTCTCGTACTGTAAAAACATATTTTTCAGTACGGTGCCTTTATTTTCCTCTTTTATAGTTTGAAACACACATAATACTTTAAATATGAATAAAATGTTTATAAGATTCCTTAGGCCGTCCTTACCGGTTTGAGATCACTCAATATGGAGCCCATTAAGTGTGTTAACTTCATGTAATTGTAGCGATACAGTTGTAAAACACCAGTAATAAAACACATTTGACAGAGCCTTAGGAGCTTTCTGGCTGTTAAGATCACACAGTTATAGACCACATCACTATAATAATAGGAAGTTATTAGACACTCACTACTTGCTACTGGTTGAAAATTTATAAAGAGTACCCTTTTGAAATGAAGGGACGAAATTTAATGCAACCCCAAAATTTGGAACAGTGAGGTTAACATGTTTTTTGTTTCTCCAAAGCCAGTTCCAATAGCGAAGAACTAAAATAAAAGGCAAAACCAATCTTTTTGTTAATTTGACGAGTAGTAAAGAGTGGTCAAGGGGAATTTTTTAGTTAGGTCTTTGTTTATGATGTGTCAGGGTGCAATTGAAACTTTCAACAGTTGAAAGCTGCGTTCATGTTTTTAGAATGAGCTGAAGCTCCAAATAGTTTTGAGAGACCTAATGAAATGTGAGGTGTTTTAAATTAATTCTCACAGAGTTTTCAGAAGTACAGCAATTCTTGGTTTTTTTTTTATAATGAGAGTGTGGTTACTAATCCAGATTTAATTTTGCTTTGGACTATTGTGCCTTTGGACGAAGGCCTACAAAGAAATCAAGTGTTTGAATGTAAGTATATTAATTTATGAAAAAATTAATAGTATTGAGATGAATAATACCAACATTTACCCCTTTACAGTGTGAGATTCTTTTGAACAATAGACAATATGCTTTATTCATAATCTTTGAGATAAGAATGTGTCATTTACATAGGTAATACAAATAATGTAAATTTTTAATAATTCAGGTTGAACTGTATAAATAGCTAATTTTTTTCTGGTCTTCATCCCATAGAAAGCTTCACCTATTCCCTAAATATAATCAGAAACTCCCAACAATCAATAATTTTTAGGCTATGTATATTTTTAAAATGTAACAAACAAAACAGTGTGTGTAACATTTAATAATAGGCCTAGGCCTATTTTGAAAGTGTAAACTTGTAGGACAACCAATAGGCATAAATAATACATAGTCATTGCAATTGCCGCTGATTAGAAGATGGGCTGTTTATATTGTTAGGTGTCAGCAACAGGGGTTACTTGAGTTGCTAAACATAACCTGGATAAAGTGTTACCAGCACTACCAGGCTGCAGAATAATAAGTTTCCAACACTCCGATGTGAATCCGTATTAATATTCGATATGTATCAGTATACATGAGTAACAGAATCCCGATGCTACAACTACTTACACCTAAATTATGGTTCATATTTTAATTATTGTTTGTAATGTCAATTTACATGCTGTAAAAAAGTAATAATGTTATGGTGAATTTAAAAAAACTATCTAGGAATTATATTTTTTACAGGGTGTTTTTGGCCAGGAATGGTTTAGGGGACACCCCACATTATAAAGTGATTATACTTTACTTGATGTCCCTATACTAATCAGCAGATTGGCTTTAAACTCTATATGATTATCCCCATTTTAACGCAGTGAAAACGAAGTATTGTTGGTGTGGGAACTTTTTCCCATTATCCTTTATGTATAAAATTCTTTTCATAAAATATGAAACTTTTTTTGTGATATTTTAAAATTTTGTTTTTTTTGGAAACATTAAAAAATTTATAACTTCTAAAAAATAGAATGTCCAATCATCTTCAATAATCTGGTTTATGTTTGGTTTTAACATAAGATAAAATGGGATTAGTTAATAAAAATGCTTATTGTGGGCAAACTAGAAAAAAAAAAATCCAACTACACAGTTTTAGTGATCCGCTCCAAAAGGTTTCCTTTATTTTTTTTTCTTTTTTTTTTTTTTCGGAAATGGAAAAAAAAAAACTGATAACTTAGCGTGCGTTGTAGCGCTGCCGGAATACTATGAAAGAGTGGTAGGACAAATCCACTGCACACCAGCTTGTTTTTCCTCCACAAAACCAAAGAGGAAGGTGATAGGTGCCTATCCCTATATGATGCGGGGCCACGCACTCCTTTTTTCATTCATTTGGCTTTGTTAGGCCGTCAGGGCGTTACCAAAAAACCATCGCCATTTTGGTGTTTGTAATTTACGTTAAAAAACTTCTCCTTGTGTTCAATGGGGCGTCACTGTGGAGTATTGGATTGTTGATAGTGGGGGCAAATGTTGTGGGTATGTTTTAGCTAAGGATAAGGTCTTACAGAGGGGGGGACAGGGTCGTGCGTTTTTAAACATATCTAAAAACATGTGTTAGGAAAATTACTGTTAACCGATTCCCGTGTGTTTTGGGCATAAGAAATTTGCAAGTTTCTAGTTGATTTTTTTTAAAAGAACGAAATAATGTAACTAAGGAGACAGATGATGTTCTGTTGGGAAACATTAGGTGGTGTCTATACTGTGTGCGCCAAAACCGCCTACGTGATCGAGGTATGCCCACTCTTTTCTTTGCGTCTAATGAAAACCCTTTGTTATACCACTCTCTCTCTCAAAAAAAGACGGTCAATTGTTGGTGGCAGAGAGCGGGCCCCAATAGGGTAGGCAAAAAAAGAAAAGCCTTGGGAGGCGTTGAGGGTTCATCGCTTTTTTTCTCAGATTGGGGGGGGGGGGGTAAGGGTTGCTGTTATTTCGAACTTTTTTTCCATGGGAAACGAAAAAGGTCGGAGTTCGGGACGTTACAAAAAAAAACTTGAAGAAAAATGTTTCCTGCCAAGCCTGTTGTTTTTTGGGGCCCCACAGATGGTTTTTCCCAGGGTCGAATGGGAGAGATATGGTGTGGGGGAGATGCGGTTATGGTTATTGGGTAGGGTGTATAACTTCCGAAGGAACCTAGGGGTGCTTTTTCTGTTTTTTGTGTTGTTTTCGGATTAACCGTTTAAAATAATTTGTTATCCTCTTTACCTGGCTGGGATTATGGAAAAAAACAGGTTAGATTGGCATCCTCTTTCAAAGCTCACATGGTTGTTGGGCTGAGGTTTTTTTATTCTACCAAAAAGAACCAACGCCGGCCCTTGCCAAAATGGTCTGAAGTGCAGGGGACAATGGACTGGTTTTTCAAAAAACTATGATAGTCGAGGTTTTCTTTCCCTAGCCAGCCAGCAAGGCCCGTAGGACCTAAACCTTATTGGAGGAAATTGTCCTGGTTAATTACTATCGGGGATAAAAGGATTAGCCAAGCAGGAAAGATGAAACCCAAAGGAAACAAAAGGAGGAACTGCGCTTAATGGGTTGCGAAAACAATTTCTGGCGCCCAACAATCCACCAAGGGACCGGAATGTCCTCTAAAGCTCAGTGACAACCATTTGCCGGGACAGGGGGTAAATAACAGTGTTAAGGGTAAAATGCATAAAAGGTTGGGCTGGCTCGAATTGGACTATTAAACTAACATTATGGGCAAAACCTTTTTTCCTTGGATTTGTGTGGCTATTGTTCCATTTTTTTTTCTTTTCATTTATATAATTTTAAAAGTGTATTTAAATTTCGCTTTTTTATTTTCCTTGTCCCTTAGAACTTTTCTGGCAACACTGTATTTTAAAAAAAAAATATTAACAAAAAACAGTATAACATTGAAATACTATTTTTACTATTTTGAATGGAGGTGGGGTGGGGGGGACTAATAAAAGCGGCCTTACCACATCGTTTTTTCAGGGTTGTTTTTATCAAAACAATTTCAGATAAAAAATTATTCAACTTTCGATATGTATAAAAAAAATATTCATTTTACCAACAATAACAGAGTTATAATAAATAAATTACTGTAACAAGAAAGGAAATCTCGTAAAAAAATTACAATCTTTAAAAAACATAAATTTAATTACAAAGACAAACAAAAACCAAAACCTATGGCCTAGACTTAGATATCAAAAGAATCCCTTTAAGATTAACTTCTGCCCAGGCCTTGACATCAATGAGTAAACTTGCATTTTGTGTAATATGTTAGGAACAAGAATTTCTTTTTTTACCATGGGTTACCAGGAACCATATAAACCCAATATGGTTGAAGGCCACTTTAAATAAAAAATTCTTCGTCACTCTTTGTACTACATAATATTACTATTCAACATAATTTTTTTTCTTTTATATTATCGCCATTTTTCAGTCTCAAAAATATATTTTAGATACTTCTTGCTGTTTATTGTTTAGCATTTTATACAATTACTATTAAGGGGATAATAAGTTGTGAATATCAAATGATAAAGTTTAAATATATTGTAATATAAAAAAATTATTCCTTCGGGATTAAAAAAACATTCAAAACCTATTTCGATTAAATAAAACCAAAAAACCCCGAACAACTACGAGTTGATAGGCCGACTCGCGTATTAAAAGTCTACCCCCTTTTGAAAGGGATTAAACATGTGTCTTTGGGGGGCACAAAATAATAAATAAACATTTGGCATATAAAAACACTAACCACTTGTTGCCATTTACAGATCTGGCAGTATTTTAGTGTCAGTAACAGGTTTTAATGTATACAGGTGGTAACCTTCACTAGGGTTAATTGTTGTGGTAAAACTAAGCAAACAAAACAAACTAAACTGATGTCTGAAAACATGGATTTTTACGTCATTCAATAGATTATCGAAGAGAAGATTAAAGACAATGTGTTTCAGGATTTTCAGGGAGTATCAAATGTGATGGAAGTGATTGTATCTTAGGAGGGATTATAACATGGATGAAGAGGAATATGAGTGCTGGGATAATTGCAAGGAATGTTTTTAAAGTCGAAATTTAGAAAAAACCCTCAGTTCAAATGGATTTTTTATTAAAATACAAACCTATCTAACCTTGTGCAAAAAACTGGGCAAAAAGGGTTTACAACCAATTTTTTTGTTTCATTAACGCAAATCAAAAATAATTTGTACAAAAACCACAAATAAGTAGGGATTACTGCAATGTTTAGACTTTCAAAGAGTTGACACCATAGTGAAATTTAAGAAGAGGGGTTTTAAAAAAATAAACAATTCATTTTGTTCACCCTTGGATTTTCGGAGGGGGGGGGACTCTCTTTTTTAAACAACACACCAGCTGGGGGAGGAGAGAACTTGGGAAACCAGTACCTACTGTTTTGAATTGGTCCCTGGGAGGATGGTTACAAAAAAACCAACGGGAATCCCAGGCTCATGGTTTGAAAATAAATCTCGCTGGATGGGGGGGACTTTCATCTTTCCCAACTTCATCTCCTATGCCATCCCACCCCTTGCAAGCGTGTACAGAAAAAACCCGGATGAAAGTGGGGCAGTGTGTGTTGAAAGTCAAAAAAGGCTCATTTTTAGTTGGAAGGTGAAGGGGCCACTTCTTTCTCCAGTTTCTCACTATATTATGGCTCGACAAAAGGAGAAAAATATTTATAGCAATTTAGCATCAGGGAAACCAGCCAAGAATGGAATCACCTTTAATTACGTACTCTTTTGGGATGGGGGTTCAACCAGAAATAGTTTTTAGATCAATCTTTTTTAATGAAAGAAACACTAGGCAGGACAAAGTTCTTCAAAGGTGATTTTCTTTACTAATTGATATATAACAGACTCACTGGTCATTTGAACTTAATAGAAAATACATTAACCTTGCTAACAAAAGATGTCTTTTTTGTACAAAAAGACATGTAACAAATGAATTTTGTGATTTTCTGTTAAGGACTTTCCTAAAACTAACTCACATAGTGGCTTTCCGTACATTTAGCTCCTTCCATGCCATGTCTAGGACAATTTTGATTAAATTTAACTCTGACATCATAAACGCGTTACTGAATATAATATGTTCAGATGCTAGAGATTTAATTCTCTTAAATGTTGCCAAATTCACTTCAGGTTCTTCTCTCATGTTTGCAAAGGATGCTTAAGCACTGGGGGTGAGTGTATTTCATTCCTGATACACAGAAATTTGGCTTCAAAATGGTGTCACATCTTTGCCCACGTAATAATTGGGCATACTGAAGTGCTGACATGTATGCATGAGGAAAAAGAATTACTAAAAAATATACATATTAAAATCAAGTAATTAAAAATATGGGAAAAGGTATTGCCAAACCATTTCTATTACCTTGGCAAAACGAAGTACCTACCCTTGATAGTTTAATTTCTAAAGGGCTCCTAATAAAGTTTTAAAAACCTATCTTGTAATTTAATTTAATTTATTGGATAGTCGGTAAACAGAATAGCACTCAATATCGAATGTTAATCTTTTGCAGTGGATGGTAGAAGTTATTGAACAAAGACCCAACCTTGGGTTGTCAATTTTTTTACATTAATTTGTATTGAAATTAGTGTGATTAGTTTTAAGTACTTATGAGCATTTCCTCAACCAAACCCTGAAAAGCATTAATTGAATTTACATGGCGCAATTTTCATAACCAAATTTTAACTTACTTTTTAAATTTAAAAGCAGTAAATGAGGTTGTGACATGAGAGGCATTAATTTTCATCACTTCAAAACAAATATTTGGTCAGTGATTTGATGAAAATTTCAATTATTGTTTTCTAAACCAGTCTTGTCCACTAATTCATTAAACTACCAGTTCAGAAACAAAATCCGCGTTGAAATTTGCCAACTTTGGTTTACAGTTGCGTGCGTCGAGAAGGTGGATGCAATGGTGTGGTAAAAAAATATTTATTACGTGCTGATGGAAAGTTTTGATTTAAGGTTTATGTAATCCTGCAAACAATAATAACAGAGATCAGAGTGGGTGGAAAAAGGTAGGAGCGGACGCCAAAAAAACTCTCGATGCTCAAAGACCGGTGTTTTCCATCTGCTATCTGCCGACTATCCAAGACTTTTAGATGCAATTTTGAAGGTTCTGTCTCTAGAGGGCTTTGAACAAAAGAACCTTAAAGGAGTGGCAGCAGGCGGTGGAGAACCAAGTGTGTGACCTTTAAATGGCAATTAATCCTAAGAAGGAAGAATACAAGTGTTGAACACCCCTTGTAATTAACTGGGAGAACTTTTGTATGTGTAACGAATGGGATAACTTTAAATTTAAATCTTAATTTAGTAATCAAGATTTCATTCTTTTGGACTGTTGTTTAGTGGTTTATTAATAAGATTGACTATTTTATCTCATATCAAACAGTAGTTTCTGAGTCAAACGGGTTTGGTTTAAGTTTTAAGTATATATGCTACACTTAAGTTATAACTTTCATGCTGGTTTTAATAACGATAAATTAATGAAATCTTAGTGATTAATTTGAGTTGTATTACTGTATATATTTATATTTAATTATTGTAGAATGCACTTATTATTAACCCGGGATCACACTCGCGGTGTTTTTAGACTTAACAACCGTTACTCCTCGCGAGTTAGGTTTGAATTTCTAACATTTGGAAAATATTGAAATAAAAAACTCATTTTCCCATTAATTTTTTTGTTTTTAGTGTACATAATAGCATCTTTAAAACAGTACTATTAATATAAACTATCAAAAATAAAACCTCTCCCACCCACCCGTCCCCTCCCCTGTCTTTTTAAAACATCATACTTACATAATATAACCAATACATATATTACCTGAATCAGACCATTTTCAAATGGTTTGATTATAAAAAAATATACATATTGATTATATAGAGCAGTTTTTGAAAAAATGCCCTCCGAGTGCCAAAATTAAAAAAAAAACATTGTAATCATTCTTAATATATGTACATTTTACATAAACATGTACAGTCTAATTGATTATCACAAAGGGTGTTTCTTGATGCATTTACCTCTGCATCTTGTAGGGTTTTCTGTCAGCTGCGCACTGGAAGCATTGTGTCAGCACTGTAGAAGAAATATGCTCTTTGCATACTGCGTGGTTACAAACCACTACTCATCTGGCCTGTGTATAACCTGGTTTTTTTTCTTAATAGGAACAGTATTACACCATTCGGTTTTTATTTTGGTCCTGTCCTTCTGGAGGTGGTTGTGCTTGGTGTTGCAGGTGTTCCCACAATGCTCTTGATCTTTTTGGCGAAGTGTAAATTGGATCAAGAAGTTCGTTCAGTGGATGACCGTCTTATAAATGTGGGGGATTGCACAAGTTGCTCGTAGCCCAACTCGGTTAAATACTTTCCGTTCTGGGCCATTAGAATGTTTGTGTGGGTACTCTTCAGAATTATTTGGTTGTTAATTGAGGCTCCAATATTCAACAAAGAACACAAAATACAGTGAACGGCCTATCTGTTACTAATCTTGAAACACATATATTCTGTTTTCATTCTGTCAACCACATCTACACCTCCTTTTGTGAGGTTGTAAAATGTGATTAGTTCTGGTTTCAAATCTATCACCACTTTTCTTCGCAATCAACTCATCTTGTTTGTGCCATGGTTGAATCCAGACTAAAACATTTTTATTTCTCTTTGCGAAATGTATGAGGCTATGCATACAGTTTGTTTGGGCTTTTGGAGATAGAAGGCAAATATAGTACTCTTTACTGGAAGTTCACGTAGAAATTGGTCGTGAGTTACTAAAGGCAATTGGCGATTATTTTTACGAAACAGTTCCTATATCTACAGTAAGTCTGTGATTTGCACATAGAGGTCATTAGCACACATATGGTATGTCCATGAAATAAATTATCCATTGTAACATTTCTTCCGGAGTTGTCTAATGTGGGTTTTATCTATACGTTTTACAACACGTCACTACATCATTGCCTCTAAATCAAACTCTCTCTGGAGGCTGTTTTCAGGATAAATCTCGAGGTTGTTTGTAAAAAAAGTTCCGCTGTGCATTCAACCAGTGCCGTAAATCTTTTATCCCGTATTTCGCGTGGTTTGTTGGCAATATATTGCCTGAATTGGCACTTGCCCCCTAAACGCATCCAAACATTTCGTCTAGAGTTGTTAATGCACCTAGATTGTAGGTGTTCTTGACATTTTTTTTAACAAAATGGCCTCAAACACGTCCCGTATTGGTGCTAAGTTATCCTTAGTTGAAATCGGGGCAGGGGTCTTGGTTGTCTCTTCTTATTCATAATCTTATGGCCTGGAATGGAGTGTTTGAGAAACGCTTTTTAGGACATCGTAGCCACAAAGAAAATCAGGAGCAGTGCCATCATTTGCCCCAGAAGACTCATCAATATTCTAAATGGTTACCTTTCTTGACACCAGGCCAAATACATAAATACCATAAAAATTGCGGTTTGTAATTCGACACAAAAATCTGTTTGAGGGCAGTCTTTTTCTCCTCTTGTTGCTACTTTTGGCTTCATAACAGCTTGTTCATTTGTACAAACGTTACTATTTCATCAATTAACCCCGTGTCGGGAAAAAAACAATTTCCACGTGTCATAAAATTGTGTTAGAATGACGTGCCATAGCCTTTTACTACCAGGTAGTGTTGTAATTATATTTTGGGCCTAGGTGTTTCTTGATAACTGGAGGTTCAATGTACATTCCATCCCGTGATTTAGGTCTCTTTCCTCTATGCATAGTACGGTTGTAAGTTTAGAGGACTAATGAAAAGATTAGGCCTACTTACAGTTGGTGTCGTAACACTGGAGTTCACATGGGACCAAGCACTTTCAGTAACTTCATTAGGTTCATTCTCGAAGTCTGACTTTGCTCTGAGTTGGTGTTCCTTGATCATCCAATTTTCAGTTGTGGCACATTCCAAATTCTGACCACTGTCATCGTGCAACCAAATTCTCTCCTCTTCTTCTAACCTCTAACCCAAAATTGTGTTCATTGTTCATTTTTAAGTATCTGTTTATAAATGTACACTTTATGTTCAAGCAAACAGATTAACTACACCACAATTATTAGAAATTTAAATCAACAAAAAATAAACCTAATGTTGAACACAAAACAAAAACACTAACGCGGTTACTCGCGTTCATTAGGTAAGCACCTAACAAATGAGACAACATCGTATTTTTTTTCAATTTAGTTACTCGCGACGGTAGGTTGGCATCACTAACAGCGCGCGTTATGGCTACACTCCCCTTCCCCAACCCAAAGTTACCCCCACCCACACGGAACTTATCTCATTTTCTGCGGCGAAATACATGCTCACAGGACACTTCACACGAGGAATAGACAAAAAAGACGAGAAAAAATATAGTAACTTTTTGACTAGTAAATATTGTACTCACATTTTACCAATGTTAGGGCTTCAAAACCCTAACAGCCGCGAGTGATCCCGGGTTAATTGCCTGTCACGTTTCATTGGTGTGTAATCATTTGTAAAAGTGTAATATTAATTATAACCCTATGTCTGAAATAGAAATCCTACTCTATTGCACTAGGTTTATAGCAAAATATCCCTTGTTTCTCTTCGAGTTTTGGGAAAACACTTGGAGGCAGCCAAGGCGTCTCAGTAACAAAGGTCATTGTGGAACAGTTATCGACAAATATGTGCAAAAGAACATTTGTTCACCACGAGCCGCCTTCATAAGATCACCGGAAGGTTTACTCATACACATAGGGTAATAAGAAGTATTTCCTATTTTTATTTACAGGCGTTGTTGAAATTTAGACATATTGAAACGATTTTAGATAAGGACAATTTTTCAGTAGGGAATCTAGAATTTTTCTGGTGTATTGTTTTAAACGATGTTTCAATTACTACAAACTACATTATGTCTTTGATTAATAACTATTTAGCTTTGATTAAATGTTAACAGATAGTGGCCACCTGACTGGGAAAACCGGGAAGATAAGTCGGGAATCTCTTTTAAATAACCAAGAAAAATACTTAACTCGGATATGCGGTCTGGCATATGTCTGACGGAGCCCTCCCTTTCTGATCATGGCTCACATCTGCTTTTTAAAATCGGACGAAACTGAGTGCTTAACCCTTTGCAACTCTACGGAGTGAAATCTTTGTGTCACTGCCAAAAACTTCACAGTGGCTATTGCAAGGTGTTACTAGCGAATAAAAACTCCTAATGCCATTTGATTCAAAAGTGTTAAGGGTTTCATAAAAAAATCATTAACTTTTTTATTTTAAGTACATAAAGCCAACAATTTTGTTTTGTTTTGTTTGTTTATAAGTTTCTGCATATAACAAGAACCATAAAAAAATTGCTTGATCCAAAAATCCTTGTTTTTTTTTTTTTAATTTTTTTTATATATAATTTATGTAAAAATATTTTATAAAATTTCACTTTCAGCTCTTATAACAAAATGACTAAAAATTACATTGAACCCCTATAAAACTGTTATTATTTTGGGAATTCTTATCTAACTATGTATCTACAACTCAAATTTTAGGAAACTTACCTCGAATAAAATCCAAAAAAGTTATGGGCAACCTTTATCAATTGGTGTCAAATTCTACAAATCGTGTGAAATGTCTGTGATATAACTGGCCATATTGTTCCTATGTTTTGGCACGAAAAGATAAAAATCATATCAACTTTTTGCTCTGTATGAATGCAAAGTAAAAGAGATACAAATTTTAGATAACACTGATTATGAAAAAAATAGCATTTTTACTTTTTTCATGGAATTTTACTTATGTGTAAAAATAGCTAAGTTATAAAATCTAAAATTGTTTTCTCTCAAAACACAAACGTTTATTACTGTTTGTATTTGCACAGCAAAAATTGCATAAGTAACAATGTTATAAAACAGAAGACAAACTTAAAAAGTTACAAAAAATAAAGTTCACTATTTACAGAAAATGGTTCATTATGGCATAGTATGTTGACTGATGCTCAACAGGCCATGAAGTCCACTTGTCACACCCGTACACACACTGTTCTATACTCTTCTTTCTTTTGCCTCCTGCTTCTGATGCTGATTGGACTGCAAACACAAACAAGTTCCTTTCTTGTTGTGGAGGTTAAAACGTCGCAAACCAATAGGGAAGAGTTGGCCATTTGGTCCATCACCATCACCTTGATGCACACAGCATTTTTTTCGATAAGGCCCACTGCTTAGACAGTAGTCTTCAACGATTGATACAGTAAAATTGTATCTAGGACAGGGACTTTTCCAGAAGTATTTCTTCAGCAGTAGATGATGGTATGCATATTTCAGTATCAATCCTATGCAAAAAAAATTATTGAAAGTGTGACATTCATTACAATATTTTGAGAGAGGTTCGCCTTTCGTTCCAAAATATTAACAAGTTTAAAAACGGATCAATTTGGTCAGGACCCATCTACACCTACCCATGACACGTGGATTGTAGGGAGTCTATCATTTCGGGGTTATTGCTCATTCACTCTATCTTCTTGATTTTTTCTTTTTATTATTTTTTGGGTGGATTTCGGCCGTATCATGCTTTGTTCTGACAGCAAGAGTACAGGATTTTTTCTGGGATTGTTTTTTCCCGGTACCCATAAGAATAAAAGGCTTGCTCAATTTCTCAACATAAGTTTTTTTGTCCGACTTTGAAACTTTTTCTTTTTAGTTGTGAAGGTGGGATCATGCCCTTTCTATTTTTTCTAAACAAGTCCCAGTAACACAAGGTAAGATTTTTCATTTTAAAGTAGTTGTTTGCTAGTGGGAATTAACTTGTTAAATTTATAAAATGATCAAATAAATTACCTGATACCCTTTGTTAATAATTATTGGCCAATTTCCCATACAGTTTGTTTCATGTTACTACCTTCTGCAAACATGCCATAACCCTTAGTTTAATCTCACCACTCTTTTTTGTTCGATCCCTTTTATAACAATAAAAAGCCAAACAATATTCTTGATACAGGAATCGCTTAGCATCACACATTTTTGACACCCATTCTTATGGTGCGGGTGTTTATTGGGGTCACTCAAATTAATTGGCAAGATAGTTGTGAATGCGATTTGGTCCCCACTAAAACTCTCGTCTATTGATAACTCACGGTGAGGAGTGTAGTTATAATCTAAATAGTTCCTGTTTACAGTTTCCAGTAAAGGTAAAAAATTGGGCACAGGGTCAAAACCATCCATAACACAAAATCGTGTAACCAGGCTCTCCAACCTTAGCCAATTTGCTATTGTCAACCATGTTGAAAAAATTGTGCAGTATGCTTGTTCATATAATCGTGCACTCCCCCGACTAAACATCTTTCCCATACACCAAGGGGACAATGTTGTGGAAATCAGCAGTTGCCCTAGAAAATAACTCTGAAGATTAGAGGCTTTCTGTTTGGAGTCATCCATTATTCATTATAACAGCTTAGTATAAAAGCTCTCATTTCACACCAACGTTAACAGATCTCCACTGTCGAGCCCCCCTTAGAGTGATGGAGGAAAACCTCTCGTGAGCTGTGGCTGTATTTAGCAATATTAACTGGTGTGGCATACCTATCTGGTCTCACTAAACATTAATTTGGTCAAAATTATGAATAGTAAAAGTAACAAAGGAAAAAGTATTCTATAGGTTTAGCATCATGAGGTGGGACAGTGGTTTTGGTCCGGCGTTGTTCAAAAAACCCTATAATTGTGGGTCTTAAAACCTAGGGATCACATTCTCATTGGGCAAGGAGGTCCACTCACATATAATCAAGGATTATTTGGATCCAACGTCTGGAGGGTATATCCTGATTTGTAGAAACATAGGCATTTCCAAATACTGAGCATTTTTCTCAATTACATCTTCAATCGTTATTTTTGAACTGTATTCAAAAATAGGCATATTGACATTCATTGTTTACATGGCCATAGTTCTGGCAATGTTGATCAGAGGCCTTCAACAACACAACTACTAGTAGAAGGTAATAATCCATTAGGGCCTACCTGAACCTGCAATAACATCAGCAATAGTTTCATCAATTAGATAGGACTATTACGCACCATCGCCTAGCAACTTATTTGCGGTTAGAAAACAGGGGTAGTTCGTCATCTGAAGCTAGGCTCTTCTGATAGGCTCCCAGTTTGGATCATTGTCAGTGTACATTCATCATAGCCTGGAAGAAATTTCCACTGTTCGGTATACATCAAGATTGATCTGAGTCGCGATATTATTGCTAAAGAAAAAACTATCACTAAGATCGGCCGATGTATTCCACTACCAACATAGCAACATACATTCCTAATCAGCCGGTGTCTTGTTTTCACTAACAGGTGATTGTAGCCCCGTTTCCGAGACAATTTCCCTCCTCGTCAGACGTGAAAGCTCACTCATTACTGAACACTTATTTTATACTGTTTATAAAACAAATATAAAACACTAAATTATATTGAAAGATCGGATCTTATCCACTGAAAAAAGAGGTTATCTGAAACACGAAACTCCAACAGCAAACAAAGGCAACGGAAAAAAACTCACTAGCGAACAAAAGCAATACCACATAGCCAGCTGATATCCTGGACTTCAGCTGATACTGGTCATTAGAAAGTGATGTTGGCATTTATTCATTTACAAAAAAACAAAATACATATAGTAGTATATCAAAGGTTTACTACCGTACATCGTTATAACTCTATATACTATTCACCAGAATTGCGTTATATCGCAAATTTAGGTGCATTTGGGATCATTTATGTAGCCAGGTTAAACGCGACTTATCAACGGTCCGACCATATCGGAACGTCGGAGTTTATGGCCCTAAAACTGCCGATGTCCGATAATTTCGGACCGCCAGGAAGTTGTTATTAGCCTAAAACTTACGATGTCCGATATGTCGGGACCGCGGCGAGTGCACAAGGTGTTTAAAAAAGTTCAGTACAGGGAAATATCCGAGATTAAACATCAAAAACCTGGGTATCATACAAGGAAACTCACCTCCAGGGCACAATTAGAATCTGAACTCCACTATATAGGAAACGGACTCACAACGCTCGGTGCAGCTGGACAAATTTTGCCCGATAGTTCTTGACCTCTGCGATTGTAGGCTCCTTTAATCTCTAGCTGCCTCGGTTTATTACATAGGAATAAATCCAAAGTAGCCTGGTGGAGGTCTGAACTGAGCCTCGTTGAGGAAGGAGGGTTCAGGACTTTATTCAGGAGAGCCAATAACTTGGCGGCCCGTGGTACTTAGCAGAGACCTACCACGAGTGGCTCTTGCAACTGTTACAACTCCCGCAAGGGTCCGTACGTGCTAAGAGACTAGCCTGGGAATGGAAACTTCTGCACCCGATAGTGTGCAAGGGCTGGTGCAACATCGGCTTACAGAAGCTATTACGCAAAAAGAATCCCATCTCGCACTTGGTTGGTCTCAAGGGACGGAGTCATAGGTGTTTACATTCTATACTGAACCGGAGCAGAGATTCTAAACAAAGTTATAATGGGGAAACACACTTTCCAGACTCGTATTGTTCATAACAGTGATCAATCATTTGGACAGTGAGGGGTGGTCCTTGCGGGCGCGCCACTCATTTGCAATGGATGTGTCGGCAGGCCACTGCCCACCGTTGTGGAGTAACCTTCAGAAGGGATTCAAAGTGGGCAATCAATCTCTTTCAGTCCTTACAAAGCTCTATGGGGGAGATGGGGTTGTGTGACTGGTTTGCTTGCAGCTGGGGGCTTGGAAATATTCTCCTTCCCCAGCTGTGCAGACTGTTCAGAGCCTCCGTGGCCCTCAGGTACATTCCACTATCCTGGGAGAGTGGCCAGATTAGTGTTTATACCGAATAGCAGGGTAATGGCTAGCTAGTGGATCAACCCAAAGTCTTTTCGGGCCGATATGCCATGTCCATCCTTTCTTCTCAAAACCATGGAGAAGATGGTTGCTAGGTTTGTTTGGGAGGGATCTCTTTTGGAGCAACCTCTTACATCCAAATCCAGCAATGCCTACACTCCAAGGAAGGTGATGCGACTTGGCCCTGCATCAATTTGGTATGTCAGGAATTGAGAAGACGCTGGCAGGAAAAGAGGTAGCCAATTAGGTTGTCATTATCTGGACAATCGAAGGAGCCTTTGGAACAGTGACAGCCACTCAGGCAATTATCAATGCGGGTCTCTTAGATCTCTAGACGTGTTATTGATGGTCAAATTATGTGACTGGATAAGGGCTTTGCCCCATAGACAGGGTGGTTGTTACAACCCCTCATGGGAGCAAGTGTACAGTTGCAAGGTACTACGAGGAGCTGTCCGTTTAGGGGTGGCAATCCTTTCTTCCTCTCCTTGTGGAAACCTAGTGATTGTGGACAACCTGCTAATTGTTTTTAAATAGTCAGTGGGTGTCCTTTGTTCAGGGGTACGCCAGGATGTTACTGTGTGATTTTGATGAGTGGCAAGTTCAACACAACGGTCCATGGAACTGTTCAATACTGCCTTCTGAACATAGTAGGAAATTGGTGCAGATGAGCGTGAGGCCTCACTGGTCCAATCCCGACCTGCTGGTAAAGGCTTGCTGTGGTTGCCTTTACCAGACGGCGACAGATGGAGGGCAATGGTCCATTTTTATTCAGAGGCTCTTTCCAATTGAGCTGAAGTTCCGAGGTCAAGTACCTAGGCGTGATCCTAGATTCGGGTCATCACCAGGGGGAAATGGGGTTTTTAATTACAATGCAGATTCGCTGTGATTAGGTTTGTCTTTGGGAACTGAAAGCCGAGGTGTTTGTTTCCGTAGTGGAGCGCTTTGCACTTAATGTATGGAGCTGTTGTCTGTTGGCCAAAAACGGGATAGGCATAAATGGTGGTTAGCTCGGTCTGGTGGGCTTTACCTAGTGCGTTACAGGTGCAGCTCGAGACTGTTGTCCTCAACCTCGCGCCCCCCTGGACATTGTTATTCAGGCTTTGGTCAGGAGGATGTTGCACATACGCTTGTATGTTCAGCTAACAGTAAGGAATCGCTTAAAAAGAAAGATTAATAGTTGATTTGATTTAAAATTTTTGGCATGGTTTAATTGAAAACAGAATTTTAATAGATACAACAAAATCAAAATCGTTAATATTTTCTAACATTAATCAACCTAGGGAACAGCCCGCAAAATAATATTTTTAACTATTTAGTCATAGACATCGTTGTAAATCAACTATGATAGTTGTATCAATCTTAATAGTATTTTAGTATACTCCAGAAAAAAAGCCGTTCGAGTTTGGTCGAACTTGCAACCACTAGACAGCTGCAGGAATGCTTTCAAATCTCTTGAAATACTAACAGTTGTGGCTCTCTACATTCAAACTGTCATACTTGAAACAAGAGATCAGGACTTACATATAAGAGGTGAAAACATCCATTCCTACAACACCCGGCATGCCACAGACTTCTCCTTTCAATCTCATCGCACACCCCAGTTCCAAAGAAAACCAAGTTACATTGGATGCAAGTTATACAACGCTCTGCCCACATCTTTAAAAGCACTCAGAGGGAAACTACTAACAACAGGACTTCACAACTGGCTCAAGACAAGACCGCTCTATTCATTGAAAGAATTCTTTGACGCTACACATCAGTAAAGTGAAATAATTTCAACATTGTAATTTGTACTCACATACTCTTAATTGTTTGTACTGATCGTATAATATTTTTGACGCCAATACGTTTCTTAATGTTACTGTAAATAAAGATGATTGATTGATTGAAATATTAATGTACATGCTCCAGTATAGAGGTTATAGAACAAGTAAAATATTTGGGACTTTTCATCGATCACAAACTTAAATGGGTCCATCCTACTGATTATTTAGGAAAGAAGCTGAGAAAAATCAGTTATCCTCTATACCACATGAGAAGTTGTCTTAAGGGCCACCACTTGATACAGCTTTACAGATCATGGTTTGACTGCGTGCTGAGGTATGGGATATTACATTTTGGGAGTACATATCCAGCGGTAAAAAAGCTTGTAATTATTTGTCAGAGGTACGCTTTACGTATAATTTTTCGAGTTAAGAGT
>NW_025786212.1:0-11040 GCF_021130785.1 Homalodisca vitripennis | reverse complement strand
ATTTTTTAATACAGTAATTTCTTATCTTTATACATTTTTTCATGTAGAAATTAAGACCATAAAACTTTTTAAGTGATCAGTAATTTATGTACCACCATTTTTGTAGACAAATTATCATTAGCTGCAGTAGACGCAGAATAGCAACACTACTTAAATTACATTCCTGTCTATCAGTTATGTACTTTAAAGTGACTATGTAAAACCATATTCCTAACTACATACTGGCATTATCCTGATCATATATCACTGTGTTATTTTTTAACATTGTTTTCTTTTCAGAATCCATTCAACCAAAGCATTTCAAGAAGAACAAAGGTTTATATAGAGAACACACTGAAAATCATTTGTTTCAATCATAAGAAGCAAATTGAAACAGAAATTGAATGGAAAACATCTCAAAAGAAAGATGATTGTCAGAAAAAATACAAGCACTCCATCGACAATATAAAATCATCTCACGATTTGTTTGAAATTTCTCCAGGTTGAATCAACATACCACGGTTCCACCTCAAATCACTTAAAATCATCTACAAAGCAGTCTGTTTTTAAAAATGTAGATAAACTGCAGTGGACAATGATCAAAAAATTTATTAATAAAAGAATAAAATTGCTTAGAACAACTGAAGAACGTGGAGATATCAAGAGACGGGAAACATTACTTAAACAAGTTTGTGAAAATATAAGACATTGGACATCGTATAGTTGTCTCTTTTTTTTCCACATATAATTTCATAACTGTTAAGGGTGAAACATTCAACATTAGTAGCACTGGTCATATATTATAAATTATTTTTAATGCATAAATGCATTGCAATAAACAATTTACGTAACCATAAAACGGGTAGTGTAAAATAAGGTCATAGGGTTGAAATATAAATTACATTTAAACATTTTTCTTTAAAGCAAACTATTTTTCAAAGTATTGCAACTATTTTTACTATTTCAGAACTTCAAATTAAAATCGGCATCGAATGAAGATCCTTGATCTAGTTACGCAAAATTTAGATTTAATACCTTACAAAACCACTTGTGTTATAAAAAGTTTTGTCAAGAAAAGTGGTTTCTTGTTTTAAATAAAATAAATTAAAGTTGATTCTGCATAAAAATTAAAACTGAACTAAAAAGTTATCTTTCTTATAAGATTCAAATAAAATAAAATTTCAAATTCAATTAAAAATAAAATGTACTTTCTTTTTTTTAAGTGAAGCAAAAAAAAATAAAACTGAACTAAAAATTTCACTGAAAAAATTCTTTGTTATCACGTCTGTCACTACCTGTTACTGACGGTTACAGCTTCAAAATTTAAATACTGTAATTTAACTATATTTTCACCCAATAATATTTACTAATAACTTGATTTCTTGATATATTTTCAAATTATTTTGACTGTTTTATACTAAATATCTATTCAATTGCTAATAAACCTTTAACTAATATTAAAATTGAGAACTTTACTTCAACAGTACTTGCAATAACATATACTGTCTTACTTGTGTTAATTATATTGTAATTTCCAAATCTTCTTAATTCCCCCTTTTGGAGTAAAATAATACAATAGTTCCTGTAAAAGAGACCTAACATTGGTTTGGCAACAAATTTTCCCATATTAAAAATCCTAAGTAGACTATAATAGAGCTACTTACGTAAAACTTCATGCATACTTCTAGAATAATTAGGACTGGGACATATCACACCTAAACTAAATCCACAAAACAGAGATGCCGTGTGTTCGGAGGTTTTTACACCGACTCTTTCCCTAACCCAACCCACCCATCTCATCACCAATGTTCTCGATTGTCCTCTGACTATCCAATCACAAGGCTAGAGAAATTAATTGTCAACTAAGCAATCCCTGTTGTTATTTACAGTCGACTTTTAACGTAAATAATAATGAACTAAATCTCTCGTATGTTACCAAAATGAAACCACATTATGAAGTTTCTACCTTTTATAGAAGTGAGGTAATGACTGTTTATGTGAAAGTTACATTAGGTTATTGGCTATTATGGAATTACATAAAGGTTAAACAACTTCCAGCTAAAAAAACTAATTATTTTTCATATTTTATGAAGCTTATGTTTCAGTACACAGTCGAGTAGTGTGGTTTTTGGATTAACAATAAATCAGTAACAAAAAAATTTACAATTGTCTATTACAAATGTTGGCTGTGTAACTTCGATTTGACATGGAGCCATCTAAAGCATTGGGTCTTATATGAGTTAAAAATACATTGAATGATGAATTCTGTAAATGAATCATCAGTGTTGTATTCATCCTAGTAATTACAAGTCTTTTAGACAAAACACAATCACTAATAATTAAGCACTAAATTGAGCACTAAAAAGGTATAGGTTGACTATGACAAGGAATTTAACAAGTTCATTTTTTCTAGTGAATACTAAGATATATATCTGCTTAGTACTTATACTAGGCAAAATTAAAGTACGCTCCTTCAAAATGTAACAAAGACTGGACACTAATTTTGCCTACAGCTCAAAGAAGGTCATATCAATTAACATTTCTTACATGATTTTAAATAAAATTAATATTATAAACTAAAATAAGCAGTACATATGTTCATGTGTATGTGTTGTTGCCTATATTTTTCAACAATTGTTCAGGATTTTTTTGTGGTGGTATTAATCTAATACCTCCATTCAAAACTAATCTTCATTACAAATTGTGACTTCCAAAAGAAATAACATTTGAAAGAAAATACAATTCAATTACAACAAATATAAATTCTTGACTCTTGAAAACTATATTGTGTCTTTAGAATTCTTGGGACGTCCTCTCTTGGTGGTATTTTTTTTTAAGTATCTTTAACGATGTTTCTGAATCTACAAAAACCGATTTTGATGAGTTTTTGAAAACGAAATAACGCTGCCACAGAGTAGTCTCACATTTAATTTTTTTAACCCCAAACCATATTGGATTTGTATATTAACCAGCAAATCAGCTGAGAAGTTTTGGTATAAGCCCATATAAAGAACC
Organism: Homalodisca vitripennis; assembly: GCF_021130785.1. Classification (NCBI taxonomy): domain Eukaryota; kingdom Metazoa; phylum Arthropoda; class Insecta; order Hemiptera; family Cicadellidae; genus Homalodisca; species Homalodisca vitripennis. The sequence continues at coordinate 8,046 of NW_025786212.1, read as the reverse complement.
CAGAAAAAATTGTGGAGGTGCTGTTTTCTTACATTTATGACAATTTAAATCAGAAATCCCAGAAAACGTAACTTTTTCCTGCTTGGCTTTGGAATGGCCGTCCTTATTAAATACAAAGATTTGAATAGTAATAAATCACTGTAAGTTACCTCAGAGTTGATATGCGACATTCCAAGTTGGAAATATATCAGGGTTCCAGAAAATGCTCCTTTAGGAGTCGTTTGAATATTACATGGAGCAATGAGACGAAACAAGATGTTGAGATGTGGTTTATCTTCCAACGCATCATAACTTACCTCACAGTTCATAATAATGGGCATTTTCACTCTAGTCTTACACAACAGCAGGGAATGCTTACACACCTGACATTAACAGGACGAGAATGGTACAGCAGTTTTAATGCAGTTACTTAAAGAAGTGGAAAGCGGGATGGCTTAGTTTTGGATAATCGGTTTTATTTATTGTTCTTAAATCGGAAGTTTTGACAGGGCCGGATTTAAAAATACAAGCCCCTAGGCTCCAACCTGTAATGTAGGCCCTGGGATCGAGGTTTTGTGGTATATGGAATACCTCCAATGAAAGGAGGATCCGGGGGGCCTCCCTCGGGGAAATATTTGAACATTTAGTTGCAAAAATGGCGATTTTTAAGGGTATTTGCGCTAAATATTCTATATTGTCTAACCTGAAAACATTAATGCTTCATCAGTAATAACATAATGTTTCTACCAATATAGATTAGAAAAAATATGGCATTAGATAACTTTAATATTGTTAATATTTTAACTCAAGTTATTTTAGGTAAAGGATAAGCCACAAAATAAAACATAACTTTAATGTGCATTGGTAAGTAAACAAGAAAAGTACAATTCAATATTAAGAAATTAATGAATAAATCTTTAGATATAAATTAAATATATTATTGGAAATCATGTTCATTCAGTCACTTTGCTGATTAGTTTCCATTCTAATCTCTGCAATAAAGTTGTTTATGATATTTTCATGGCTGACTTGGTCTCAGAATGTTGTGTTCTACATTAACAAGGCCAAAAAGTGGTAGCCTGTCTTCTGACGTACAGGTCCAGAATCCTGTTCTTAATCAGCTTCAGCTTAGAGAATGATATTTCTGTAGAGCAATTGTCACTATCAAGAAAGTAGAAAGAAAGTGATGTGGTTGTGCTCAGTCGATTCTAGGGTTTTGTAAAAAATTCACTAGACTTGTTTACTGACCCAAAATATCGGGACACGACACGAATATATTTCAGTGACCATCACTTATTTTCAGGAGTGTTTATTATACCTATGACATACCTTTTAGCTCCATCAGAAATCGCGGGTAACTGATAATTTAATTAATAAAAAATGGACTATTGGAAATGCCTAACCATATCACACGTGACACTTGAAAAAGAGTTCCCCTTTGCAAACCAACCCACCATCCCACACGATCAATAATCGATTTGAAAGCTGTATACCAAATACCTCGACAATTTGGAGCCCAATAATGGAAAAATTGATAAATAATTAGTGCAATATTATCTATTTATCGAGATTGAAGTGGTAAAATATCTTCTGGGTGTAGTTCTTTTGCGTTTCTGGGGTATAATAAATTATTTCAAAATTACATAAATAAACTTGCAATCAATTGCAAAATTGCATCAATAAGAGAAAATAGTAATATACTAAATATTAACTTTATGATAGTGAAAAATGGAACAAATTATAAATACTACGGAAAATCATATAATCTACTGTACACCACACTTGTGTCTTATATACTCTGAACAGACAAAGTTAAGTAACCTACCTTCATTGCATTGCAGAGCAAATACATTTATTTATAATTACTATATTCACTTTGTAAGTCGCATTGGAGTTTCTATCAGGTCATTTCTATAAATTAAACGCAACTAGTTTGAGCTTTTTATACTAAAAAAACAACAAACTAGGACAAAATAGAGTACATTAGTTTTTGTAATATTCAACACAATGTTTTTTTAGTGTAATTTAAGAAAATTATCTTATTTTTCTATTAAACGGAGCATAATCTTGTCCATTAATATAAATATATTTGTCAATTTGAAGATAATGTGCTCACACAATGCAAATTGGCTCTTGGCCCCTTTTACCATTTCTAATTTTGACCACGTTTAGCTCAAAATACTAATCCTCTATTCACATAGTAACTTTGAGATTGAGACTAAGATTAGGAATAGGAATAGCGGCTTGGGCAAATGAGACGGACAGACAACGAAAATTATCTTTCTTTTAGCCACTCCCTCCTCACTGGTTGTGGGGAAAAGAGAGAAGAACTAAGTATAACTGAGCAAAGATGAAAAAAAAAAAAAAAAAAACAGAAAAATCGAAAAACATAGAACACCTTTTTATTCGTTTCCTCAATATGTTTCTATATTAGGATCCTTAGCATGTCCTATATTATTTACTAACGGCCATATAAGGTTATAACACAACTTGTTTGTGTATATTATGACTAACCGACAAGCTCACATAGGTTATCTTCGAAAAACAAAACACAAATAAAAGTGAGTTGAAGATTGAAAACAAAACATATGTGATTCTACCATAGAGGAAATTGTAATGCCTTGGTGTTGGGGATAATTCCGATGGTAAAGATACTTACTTGATACTTGTAGTTCCGCAGGAGTTTGGCCCAGTAGTGGGCTTCTGCAGGTGAAAACTGCCCCAGGAAAGGGTCAGGAATTGGTTTTGGGTTGTGAGCTTGAACAATGGGCAAAAAATCCTCCAAAACTGTAAAAGCAGTTTTATAACCAAAAAGTTCTTCAGCTCAGTCTTGAATTTTTTCACACAGTTAAAATTTTTTAAACGAATAGGCAGAGCTTCAAAAAATTTTTCTGTCAGCAAAATTTAGTTTTTCCTCAGAAAGAGGTATGCCTATGATATACAGCAAAAGTGTTTCTGTGCCTAGTATTGTATGAGTGTACATCATTACAATATTCAAGATTTTGTGATTTGATGTACACTGTGCATTCATAAATGTACATACATGGAACAGTTAAAATGCTTAAAGCAATAAATACATTTCTACGGTGAGTTTGGGGTGTTACACCCAACATAGCTCTGATTGCCTTTTTTGCAAAGTGAAAATTTATTTTTTGCTTTCCCCCCTCCCCAGAGGACGATTGAATAGGAAAATGTGTGACCCAAGAAGGCAGTGGTAAACGCTTTTTACCAGATCTTGATTGTTTAGCCTAGAAAGACACCTAAGAACAAAAGTGCCCTTAGACATTTTTCCAACTGCCTACCCCAGTCCATGTCATCGTCCAATACCACCCCTAGCAGCTCAGCCGAATCATAGATATCCACTTCCGTGTCACCAATGAACAATGATGGAGTCCAAAGGTTTTTTTGAAATGTCCATTTGTTTTGTTTGAATGCAAATGTATTTTGTTTTCTCGGGGTTCAATTTCAGGCTATTAAAAAAAACTGGGCTAATTCATTGGTTTCGTGAAATAGTTCTAATTCTAGAGTTCCACAGTCCCTACTTTTGGTAACAAGGGTGGTATCATCCGCAAACAGATTTTCTTTTGGGATTGTGATTTGAGATATCGTTAATATAAATCAAAAAGAGAAGAGGACCTAGAATTGATCCCTGTGGAACTCCATTTAGGATCAATTCTGGCTTTGACTGGACGGATTTAATTTTGGATTTGGTTTTGTGCATAACTTCGACTGATTGATACCTGTTTGACAAGTATGAAACAAGCCAGTCCATGGCCAAATTTTGAACATCCAGGGCCGAAAGATTGTCAATAAGAATGTCGGCGTTGACCACAGGCAAAGGCTTTTGAGAGATCTGTAAAACATGCTAATAATAGTACTCCCCCAGCCTCCGCTGCCGCCCCCCATGCAAGCATTCACAAAGTCAATCAGAGCCAGTTTGGTTGATTTGGATTTTCTGAAACCATACTGTCTTTTCCACTAGAAGCTTATTTGCTTCAAGGTAGTTTGGTCAGTTGGTTACATATAGTTTATTCAATGAATATTGAGACCATTGGTAGGAAGTGATATTGGACGATAGTTACACACATCCATAACATCCTCCCCTCTTAAAAAGAGGCTTAACCCTGGCAATTTTGCATGCATTTGGGAAGGTGCAGCTACTAATTGACTTATTGACAAGATCCACCAGTGGTCGAGTTATTTCCTCCCGACAGAATTTGAGCTCCTTCATACAAAGGCCATCAATCCCAGAAGAAGTCTTTGGACTGCAATTAACAAAGAGTTTCTGTATTGATTTTTCATCAATCAATTTAAAGCTGTCCAATGTGATGCTATCTTCAACTTGTGTGAAAACATGATTTAGCTGACTGATTTTAAGTTCATCCTTAAGTTTGTTTTGCAATGTTAATAAAAAATGTATTGAAGTAGTCGCTTATTTGAATAGGATTATTTATTCTTCCACTGTCATTTTTTATTTTCATGTTTTCAAATTCTTTTTCTGGTGTTTCCTCTAAAGTTAATTTACTATATTCCAAGATTCTTTTGGTTTGTTGTCTGATTCATTTATCCTATTTTTATAATACCAAGCTTTTTCTGCCTTAACTCTTTCCTTTGCACTTTTTTAGAAGCTGCTGTGTATCTCATTTTTATTTTCCTCAGACCTGGTGCTTTTCAACAAGCTACAGCAATCAATAATTTCATTTTCAAATCTTATTATATCATTGTTTATCCACTTAATTTTTGATTTTTCTATCAATGACTTCCTTTTATTGGACAGGAGATATTGTAGTGATACAAAAAAGTGTCAACAAAAGATTCATAATTTTTGTTTACATCTGTCTCCCTGTCAAAATTCAGTCCAACTGTCCCTTTTTAGTCTGACTTTTAGTTCCATAAATTGTTTTGATCAAGCTTCCTAATAGTCTTTCTAATTTTCTTATGGTTGAGACAAACGTAATTCAAACTATGAGTCACTGTATGTTTAAATGTATTCAGTCCCATTAATATAATCACTGTTTTTACAAGAAACCACAAGGGCCGAGTAATTTTTGTTTTAAACCAAAACGTGAAAGCTAAATTAACAAAAAAATGTATACATCGAGACTTGGTGGGACCTTCACAAAGCCCTGCCTTTAGGCAACAAAAGATTATAAGAAAAACATTCTCTTGTTCACGACCACCGTGAAGTTAGCGTCACTTTATCGTCCGTCCTGTATTCCGTGCAACAATGTTGCAGTCAACAATCTGAAGGCGCTAACAAACATTCAAAATCTGAAATAATAGTGTAAAACTAATTATATAAAAAACGATCTTTCACAAAATCTACACAGATTTTCGTATTTATTATTTACCACAAAGGTTTCCCGTTAAATTTATAATAAATAAAAAACCCAAATATAATAACTAAACTGTAAAAAATGTATCCTTAAAAGGGCGTTCTCTACTAAAAACCACTCCAGAGACTAAACCAAACAAGTGCCCGCAATGAAACTTTGTACACAGATGCTCTGTAAGCTGAAATTTAATATACCAACGTCAAAAAGGTAGTGTCGGCCGTCAGAGGTCCTATCGTCTAAATTAAATGCACCGTTAGACGGGCATTCCTCGAATAAGTCCACTGTATGAGACTAAACCAAACAAGTGCCCGCAATTAAACTTTGTACACAGGTACTGAATAACCTGAATTTTAATATACCAACTTCAAAAATGTGGTGTCGGCCGTCAGAGGTCCTATCGTCTAATTTAAATGGACCCGTTAGACGGACGTTCTCAAATAAAAGTCAACTTCAACTTCATTGGTAATATTAAAATTCAGCTTACAGATCGTTCTGTATACAAAGTTTCATTGCGGGCACTTGTTTGGTTAAATCTCAGGAGTGACTTTTATACGAGAACGCCCGTCCAACGGTGCATCGTCTAATTTAGACGATACGACCTCTGACGGCCAACACCACCTTTTTGACGTTGGTATATTAAAATTCAGCTTACAGAGCACCTGTGTACAAAGTTTCATTGCGGGCACTTGTTTGGTTAAGTCTCAGGAGTGACTTTTATACGAGAACGCCCGTCCAACGGTGCATTTAATTTAGACGATACGACCTCTGACGGCCGACAACCACCTTTTTGACGTTGGTATATTAAAAGTTCAGGTTACAGAGCACCTGTGTTCAATGTTTCATTGCGGGCACTTGTATTGGTTTAGTCTGCAGGAGTGACTTATATACGAAACGCCCGTCTAACGGTGCATTTCATTTAACGTTAGGACCTCTGACGGCCGACACACCTATCAGACGTTTGTAATAAAAGTCAGTTGTTGACTCCTGTGTACAAAGTTTCATTGCCAGGCACTTGTTGGTTTAGGTCTCGAGTGACGTTTTTATACGAGAAGGAACGCCCCGTCCTTAACGGTGCAATTTAATTTAGACGATAGGACCTCTGACGGCCGCAACACCACCTTTTTGAAGGTGGACGTATTGATATATTAACATTCAGGTTATTGAGACACCGAGGTGTACAAAGGTTTAATTGCGGGCCAGTCTTGTTTGGTGTTTAAGTCCTCAGGAGTGACTTTTATACTTGAGAAACGTCCGTACTAACGGGTGCGATTTAATTTAGACCGATAGGACCTCTTGACGGCCGACATAAACCCACCTTTTTGACGTTGGTAATATTAAAGTGCAGCTTATTGAGCATCTGTGTACAAAGTTTCATTGCGGGCACTTGTTTGCCTTTAGTCTCAGGAGTGACTTTTATACGAGAACGCCCGTCTAACGGTGCATTTAATTTAGACGATAGGACCTCTGACGGCCGACACCACCTTTTTGACGTTGGTATATTAAATTTCAGCTTACAGAGCATCTGTGTACAAAGTTTCATTGCGGGCACTTGTTTGGTTTTAGTCTCAGGAGTGACTTTTACTTGAGAACGTCCGTCTAACGGTGCATTTAAATTAGACGATAGGCATCTGACGGCCGACACCACCTTTTTGACATTGGTATATTAAAGTGGCAGCTTACAGAGCATCTGTGTAACAAAGTTTCATTGCGGGCACTTGTTTGTTTTAATCTCAGGAGTGGCTTTTATTAGAGAACGTCCATTTTACGATACATTCCTACGGTTTACTTATTAGCCTATTCGGGATCTTTATTTATGACACATTTAAATGGAAAACCTTTGTGGAAAGTAATAAATACAAAAAACTGTGTTGATTTTGTGAAAGATCGTTTTTATAATTAGTATTATACAATTTATCTCAGTTTTTGAATTTTTGTTAACGCTTTCAGGTTGATGACTGCAACATTGATGCACTAGAAGGTCTGGACGATAAAGTGACGTTACCTTCACGGTGGTTCGTTCACGTTATTGAATGTTGATAGTTGAGGTTATGTATGTTGTGTTGACTGTTGTTACATTGAATTCTACTTCGTGAATGTGATTGTTATATTAATGTGATTGATACTGAAAAATATATGTCTTCTCAGTAAAATAAATTCAATTAAAATAATTTATGACAATGCGATTAAAGATCTTGTATAGTTTTTGTAACAAGATTATATGCCGTTCATCTATACTTTCAGTTAGGCCAAATTTGATTACTAATATACCGAATAGGTTGCTGGCATCTAATGGTATGTACATTGAATATTTTTAATATTAACTTGTAAATAGCCTATAGACACGGGATTCTCACTAAAACGATAAAGGCAGAAATACAAGTACACCTGGTTTTCATATTGCTTAGTACAATCATTTACGATACTTTTGTATATCATATAAAAGAAACTATCACATTATTCACATATTTAAAATACTAAATTAAAGTCACATGTTTCAAATTAATATAAATAGTTTAAACAATTACGTAATGTTATAAATAAAAAAGGAACCATAACCATTAGTGAAAAGACATTAAGGCAAGTAACAGGAAATATGCATTTAAATAGTAAAGGAAACGTAACAACAAAAAAAATCAAACATCTTGAAACCGAGAAAGACACAGTATATCATCTTTTAGTGTTATTTTGGTTCAGTTTTCTAAAGTTAACTAGAGTAGAGTGTTGATTACCC
>NW_025786211.1:0-11916 GCF_021130785.1 Homalodisca vitripennis | reverse complement strand
TGTTTTCTGAACTTTTTAAAACCCCTTAGATTTACAAAAACCTACCGTAAAAAATTTGCTGTTAGGAGGCGCAAAAAGGAAAAGCTATACATAATATGTCTTTTCCCCCGCAGTTTAAAATACCCTTTCGATCCTGGCCCTTGGATCGCACATCTTGAAAAGATTTTAAATTTTTAAAGTAGTTTAAATTTGTAAACCCACATAAATCAAAACAATAACAAAAGTACTAGAGAACATTATGCCTCTAGGACCGCCTCCCGATGGGGAATTTACTGTTTGAAACTATTCATATTTCTGAAACTATAGATAAGGTTAGTTTTCTCAACGCAAATTCAAAAAAGTTAAATTGTAAGTGAACCATGAATTAAAATGGCCTTAGGACCGGGGGAAATTTAAGAACCTACCTTCCACAAAGAAAAAAATAGGCAATACAAATTCTTAGGTGGTTGTAAGATTTCCCAGATTCCAAGGGAAAAAAAAGGGGTTTAAAAGTTTCTAAATCATACCTCCCGGTCTTTTTCCCTTACATTTTTAAAAAACTTGGCCTTTCAGGCATCAAAAGCGTTTTCCTATGATACAGAAAGTTTATGGTACGTGTCTATGGGCAAATACAAAAATAAAAGAGTGGGTTGGGCGGTTTAAAAAGGCCGCATATCAGTGGAGAGTGATGACCATCTGGGCCGGCCTTCAACGGCCACAAACCTGAAAATATTGAACGTGTACATCCCGCAATTAATGAAAACCGCCGAGTAACGTCCAGTTCATGCCAGACTCAAGGTCGGATACTTTTTGGACACACCCTATATTTTATAAATAGCTGAATAATCCTAAACCAATGGGTAGGCGATTAGTTACCAAAAGTTGGTTACCCCCATGTAGAGACTATTTACGGAGATTACATGTTATTACAGATTACAAAAACCGTTTAGTTTAAAAAGGAAAAAGAATTACTTGAAGGTTAGTGAGTGAAAAAAAACTCTTTCTCGATGTTTGTAAAACCCAAAAAGACTTTGGATTTTTTTTATTTTTAATTAAAACGACTAAAAATATATATATGAAAACTTTCATTAGTGGCTCTGCTAGAAGAGGGGTTTTTTTTTTTTAAAGTATTCTTGATAGAAATTTTATATTAGTGTGTGGTTTGTTGTAGCATACTATAAAATACTTGATAACACCATCATATAGAGGTAAATCTTCTGCTGGAAATTGTCTTGCAATTTCTAACAAAGAATATCTTTTATTTCCGTGATAAAGGATTACTTTTTAATAATAAGGTCACATATAAAAATTTAGATTTTTTAACAATATTAATCACATATGGAAAAGCAGAAACACTCTTTTCGGTTTTTTTTAAACATTTTACTACATTAAAATATAATTAAATATACATTTGCATTCAGTTCAGCTGGCACATGTCTTTTTCAAAAGCTGACTTTATTTTTACTACTTCCCATCCGTGCATTTCCCTCATCGCATAAACATGTTTGTAAAAATGTATGCACTGATTAGGAGGAAAAAAAAAAAATTAAGTTCAAATATAATTTTAGGAGAAAAGAACTCAAACTAATTGTTTTCAAAGTTAATGGGATAAATGAATTACTTGTAAATGATAAATAACAAAGGAAATAAGGTATTTTCATTTACCTTCCTACGAGATCTTCTTTGTACTTTACGTTAGTTTTTTAAAACTGAACGATAATTTGCACCGGTTTTATAGCCCTTTTTTTTAAAACTTACAGTACCTTAATACGCGAAATTAATAGAAGTTTTTCTAAAGTTCATAAGTCTTTTTGGCTTTATTGTATTAAAGGGAAATTTTTCTATACTTAAAAGTGTTAGTAAAAAACTGACTACTGGGCATTAACATATATGGGAATTTTTTTAGATTTTAAACTGAAGTATTTAGAAAATGCATAATAATTTTTCCCTCTACGTTCTATTAATCCAAAACAACAACGTATCTACGTAGGACCTGTATACAGTAAATGAACATTCCCCCAAGGGCACCTAACAATGAAATGAGTGCACGGGCTTTGAACAAAATACAAACAGTTTTTTATAGCCTTTTCAGGCGGGGTATAACTGCACTTTCCCCTTTTTGACCATTTAGTTGTATCAATGCTTGCTAACAAAAGGTAAGAAAAAAATTTTTTTTAAATAATGATCATTAAAAAGAAGAACGATGAATGATAACACCCTTTAAATTAACGCCAACCACGTTTTAATAGAATACTAACAAATTATTTTTGTTTGAAATAGATTTTATGTTTGAAGGGTTGTTGGTAAAAGATTTAATAAAAAAAACTTCAATGAGATAGACAAACTAATAGCAAGTTATGGTAATTTTTAACAGCAAAAATATAAAACTTAACAAGTAAAATTGTTTCTAGAAGATGAACAAGGTACACACTAAATGCAGGCTTCGTAAACCGAATTTAGTCTTTGTACACATTGAATGAGGTTTGTGACCTGTTGTAGGCTCTTAACCCCTGGATGCAAGCTTCCTCACGCTGAATGCAAACTTCCTACATATAAATGAGGGCCCCGAACAAACCGAATGCAGGTTTCGTATAACGGTATTAGGTTCGTACACACTGGGGTTTCAAGCTTTCCCACACGCTGAATGCAAGCTTTGTAAAAACTAAATGCAGGCCTCGACAAACCAATGCAGGTTTTGTATAACGGTATGTAGGCTTCGTACACACTGGAGCAAGCTTCCTACCGCTGAATGCAAGCTCATACATCTAAATGCAGGCCTCGTACAAACCGAATGCAGGTTTCGTATACACGGTATGTAGGCTTCGTACACACCTGGATGCAAGCTTCCTACACGCTGAATGCAAGCTTCATACATACTAAATGCAGGCCTCGTACAAACCGAATGCAGGTTTAAACCCGGGGGGTTTCTAAACAGAGCCCCAAACCAAATTTTTTTTTTAAAAAAATGGGGCCCTCGTACCCCAAACGGGTTTCGTAAGCTATGGGGTTCGACAAGGATGAAAGTTCTTACCCCGGAATGAAGCTTTACAACTAAATGCACCCTCAAAAACCGAATGCATTTTCTAAAAAGGGAGGCTCGAAAACGGATGAAAGTTCTACACGGAATGAAGCTTCTAAACTAAATGCACCCTCAACTAAAATGAGGTTTAAAAAAAATTTTGGGGTTCTTTAACACGGATGAAGTTTCCCTTCCCGGTGAGCCTAAAACAATCCCGGGTTTCAAAAAAAAAACGTTTTTCAGGGGAAAGGGTTCAAATTAAATTCCAAACAAGGGTCGAAAAAAATAGGTTTTCGTATACCGATGAGGTTTTACACGGATGGCTTCCAAAGGAATGCAAACTTCTACCAAAATGGGGGGCCTCGAAACAAACCGAATGTTTTTTTGAAAACGGATGTAGGCTTCGTACACACGGATGCAAGCTTCCAAAAACCAAGAAGCTTCTACATACTAAATGCGGGCCCTCGACAAACCGAAGGGTTTCGTATACAGGGTTGTAGGTTTCCCTTGGTCAAACCCTAAGGTTTCTACTAAAATGCAGGCCTCGAAAAACCGAATGGTTTTTTGGGGTATGAGGTTCGTACACACGGGAGCAAGCTTCCTACACGCTGAATGCAAGCAATCAAACCCCAAAAAAAACCCGAAAGGGATTTTTAGGTTTCGTAAAGGGATGCAACCCTCCTCCCCCCCCCAACTCACAAAACACCTCCCCCTTTCTTTAACCTTTAAAACCTAACCCCAAAAATTTAAACCACCCAAAACTCCTTTTTCCCCCAACCCCTCATTTACAAACCCCCAAATTTATAAAACCCCCTTCAACTTCCTACCCCCAACAACCTCAACTTCACCCCCCCAAAAACCAACCCATTTTCTTATCTTTTCCTCACCATCAACCCCCCCCTAAATGCACCCTCAAAAACAACATTTTTATCCCCCCCCTTTTAACACGGATGAAGTTTCCCCTACACCTGAATGAAGTTCTACAACTAATCAGGTCGAAAAATAAAGGTTTTTTCCTAGACCAACCCCATGGGGGGCCTTTACACGTAATGAAGCTGTAAATTAAATGCAGGTTTTTTGGGCGAAAAAGAATGCGGTTTGTTACAGGGTATGTGGGCTTCTTACACACTGGATGCAAGCCCCCCACACGCTGAATAATTTTAAACAAAATGCGGGGGCTCGAAAAAACGAATGCAGGTTTCGTATCAGGTTTTTTACTTCGTTAAAAGTGCAATTCCCTAATACAAATGCGGTTTAAAAAACGAATGCGGTTTTCGTATCACGGTATGTGGTTTTTAACCCCAATTCCCTACCCTAAAACCTAAAACTTTTCCCCCCAAAAAAACATTTTTTCCATTTTTCCCCCCCCCCCCCAATTTTCCTACCCTTCAAACTTCACTCCCCCTTCACTCAAAAAACCAATCAGGTTTCTAACATGAGGTTTTACACACGGATGCAAGCCCCCAACGTGATTGGCTTTTTTTTAAAAACATTTTCTAAAAAACCAACCAACACAAAATTTTCCCCCCCCCCCCTAACCTAACCCTAAAAAATTTTTCCCCCAAAAACCCCCCAAATTTTCACTTATACCCCCCACCACTATAAATTTCCCCCTAATCAAACCCCAAATCATTTTCACCCCTCCATTTAAAACCTTAATTTTTTACCAACAACTTCCCACCTTCACTTCCTAAAAACATTTTCCCCAAAAAACCCCCCCAAAAATTTCCCTAAAACTTTTTTCCCCCCCAATCCCCCCCCACCCTAATTAATTCCAACAACCCCACCCCCCAAAAATCAACTTCACCAAAAGGGTTTTCCCGGATGAACCTTCCTAAAACCCCTAATGCAAATTCGACAACAATGCTTTTCTAAAAAACCAATCACCACGGATGAGGCTTCTTACACCGGGTTTCAAGCCCCTACACCTAAATTTTGTACAACAAAATGCAGGTTTGTATCAAAAAAATGAGGTTTCTTAAACCGGTTGAGGCTTTTTCACCGGGATGAGTTTCCCCACACCTAATGCAGCCGAAACAAAAGCAGGTTTGTCAGAACAAACCGAATGCATTTTTCTTTCCCGGGGTTTAAACTTCTTACAACGGTCAACCCTCCCCTTCTCAACTAACCCCAAAAATCAACAATCACAAACCACCCCCAATTTCCCTAACCTAAAAACCACATACAAAACTTTTCCAACCCAAACCATCATTCTAACCTTTTACTTTTACCAAAAAAAATTCCCTCCTAAAAAACCCCCTTTAAAACATTTTCTCAAAAAAACCAACATTTCTAACCTTTCCCCCCCCCCTATAACTCCCCCTTCAATTTCCCCCCCAAACCCCACCCAAAAAACCCCAACCCCTTTTACCCTCCCCAAAAACCCAACCCCTAATCAACCCTTTTTAAAAATTTTTTCCCTTTTAAAAACCAACCATTTCCCAAAAACTTCTCCATATAAACCCTCCCCCTAAATCCCCCCAAAAATATTTAAACATCCCCCCTTTCTTCCCCTATCAATTTCCCCCCTTTAAAACTTCTCTCTAATCCCTAAAAATCAACACCCTATTACTTCACCAACTATAAAAACCCCCCTAACCAAACCTAAAACTTCCCCCAAAAAAAACCCTTTTTATTTATACCCAAACTAAAAATTTGTTTTCAAAAAAATTGAATATTAAATAAAAAGGAAATAAAAACCCTTTTAAATTAAGGGTTTTAATAGAATACTAAAAAATATTTTTTTTTAAAATAGATTTTTTTTTTAAAGGGGTTTTGGAAAAAGTTTTAATAATAAAAACTTCACATGAGATAGACAAACAAACTAGCAAGTTATGTAATTTTAAAAAAAAAAAAAAATTACAAAAAATTGTGGGCTAAAAAAAAAAACAAAAAAACCCCCTTTTAAACATGGAAAATTTTGTCTTCGTACCATTGAATGCAGGTTTCCCCTTAAATTTTTTTCCCCCCCCATCAACCCTCACCAAATTTAACCTTTACTCAAACACCCCCCCAAAAAAAACCCTTTTTATCCCTTTTTACTTCTAAACCCACAACCCCACCTAAAACCCCCTACAAACACCCAAAAACAACATTTCCCTTAAACCTTTAACTCACCCTATCAACCTAATACTAAAACCCCCCAAAAACCCCCCATTTTTTCCCAACTTCACACCCCTTTCCCCCTAACAAACTTCTACTCAAACCCCTTCAAACCAACCCCCCTTAAAAATTACCCCCACACTTCCAACCCCCCCCCCTTTAACTTTACCAAACCCCTCAAACCAATCCCCCCTATCCTTTCCTCAATACAAACTTCCCCACCAACTCTTCTACCCCCCAAACCATTTAAAAACACTATTACTCAAAAACAAAATTTTTCAATTTTAAAACTTTAGGTCGTTTCACATTAGCAAAACTTTGAACAATTTTTTAGTCCTTATTTTACAGGCCACCAGCTGAAAGATAAAAGAATTAAAAATCGAAATTTCCCTTCTTTAACTCAAACGGCTGTTTCAGTTTCATAGTAAGGCTTTGGTACATCTAATGGAGTCAAAATTGTTTTTGTCAAAAAATATCAGATACCATCTTTTACTTCTCATTAAAAATGTAGTTACCATATTTTACTTCTCAGTGCCTCGTTGTACTTGAGTTTATTAATGTTTATTACAATTACAAGTCAGTATGCTGTTCAGTCAGATGTAATTCCAGTTACAATGATGAATGTGCTGTGTAGAGACTTGTAACATCGTACTGTTGTATCGTGGCAGTCGGCAGGTGTTGAAGTCTGATATCTCTCGTAACCTGTTTAGTCACGCTATTTGAATGTCCTGTTTTAAACCTTAATAGTTTGGATGGATTGCCTTGCAGTTCGAAAAACTAGTTTATAGCTTCTAGATTTTTGGTTCATTAATAAATGATAAAAACGTACTGATACTTTATTTAGCCAAAACATTATATATATTCGCATCTGTTGTTTAATACATTAAGAAAGTACTAGACGTATTTTGGCAATGTTATTTCACTCAAGGGTTCTATGACAATATGGCTAATTTAATTTGTGAACGAAACAGGATTTTCCGGACATAAAAAATATAATAATCTAATATTTAATATCATTTAATATTTAAATGAGATTTTAAGAGAAGATTGGTCGTTATTGCTAGAAGGTTATGCCTAACCTTGCATTATTTTTTCCAATCTTCTGAGAGCTTCATCATTCAGTGTATGAGATCTTAGCTTTAAGCAGCCCATTCATGTGGATTAATGCAAATGATACAAACCAGGTTACCTACGAATATTTATCGTAACTAGGTAAAAGATTTATATTGTTTAGACATAAGTCATGTGTTGCGTGTAATATATACGTATCTTTTTATTTTTATAATCTTGTACTTTCACAACGGGAGTGACAATCTCAATTCGAATAGCTGGTTTTGGCTTAAATAAATCGGTCTTCCTTGATACATAGTCACTTATTCTGATCTGTTCCCAATTAAAGTGAACAAAGCAACGTTAGAATGAAATAATTGGAATAAAGCCAAACATCACAGCTATGTGATTTTTATCTAATAAGTAAAAATATTAAAAAATGTGTTGCTCAAATGTTGATCGTCACCCAAGAGATCCATTGACTGTTCTACATACTTGTATACACCCAGGGGCGTATTCAGTTTTGGGTGGGCCCCATCATGTACCGCCGCTCGCCCCGGAACATGTAGAAACCCTCAGGGGCCCGGGCCCCGATAGAATTGTCCGAAAGACCGGTCTGAGTACGAGCCTGTATATATGAAACTCGTGATCGTCACGTTGCTGATTCATTCTCATCTAAACATCCAGCAAATGTCAAGTTGCTTTAAGATATAAGTGGAGCGGAAAAGAAGAGTTGCTTGTTTAAGGTCACTAACTAATCTATGAGAAGTCTGAACTTTCGATTACAATGGTTCTTCCCTCTCCAGATTTAGCGTTAACATTTGGGCCTTCTCGTGTTGTTATTTTACATCGCTTATATTCTAATGTACTTTGTTGCAGCGATTTATTTATATACAAAAGATATTGGCCGAGAGTTATCGAAGGTAGCAGAAATAAGGCGTATGTTGCGCGATGTCTGGAGAATGGTTTTGGGCCAGAGCATACAGTTTTTTTTTATTTAGGTGTATCTTTGTCATATGAACACTTCTTAATGTATACTATAGTCTCATTCTTCAACATAACCACTAATAATCAGTAGTAAAGGTAGTAATGGTACAAGTTAATTTTGTTTAATTGTCAATTGAACAGGGCTTGGTTGAAAAGTATTATTTAAAGTGTGTGCTAGTGTAATATAAAAAAATCAGACTAATCTATTCCTAACTAAAAACTTAGTTAGGTAAGGTAACTATATGGCTAACTAAAAAGTACTGCACATTTTCCTCAGAATTATCAGAACCCTAATCAGTTGCATTGAACTATCCTTATATGAATTATCGCATTAGCATTATACTGTATATGGCGTATGGCTTACTGATCGGTATGATACCCACTGTTTTTAATCAATTATTTGCAATTTTTATATTATAAAACACATCCAGATTTCAACGTAGATCCCTAAGAATTTGCAGTTTTCTCATTTTAAAACACTTTATTTCTCTAACTGTAGTTGTTATATAAACAAATAAATATTTCTCATCATTCTCTAATTGTATTTGGTATTATAATTTGAGATAAATCTAAAATATGGCAGAAATAATTTATTGTTTTGTAACTCTAACTTTTCTATTAATAAATACATGACCAAATAGGCTTTAAAACCCGTCCTAAATATTTTCTAAAAAATATACTTGATAAAAAATTAGGTACATTGATACGAAAATAGTACAGCTAATCCACTATCTGCAATAATAATAATAATACACTAAAAGACACTTTAAATTATCACAATATATATATCTAATAAATAAAACTACCAAAATGTATGTTTAAAAACGTAGAAACATTCTTATAAACGTTAAAAGCAGAGACAACATTGTAATTGCAACATAAAAAGGAAAAGCGGTTAGCAGTGAACAGCGGAATAGTTTTCACAGAGATATGTCACGGTCTTTTGTGCATTGCAGCTAAACTTTCAGAATATATATATTTCTTCAATCTCATCCACAAGATCATATTACAACTATAATTGCCACGGTTTTGTGTGCATGGCAACTAAAGTTTTAGAATAGACATCCCTTTAATCTGATATAAAAATATCATTTTATTAGTATAAGTTATACAATCCTGGAAAATTCCATCCTAACAATTACCTTCAATGCTCGATGCAGTGACAACATTGTTATGTCAAGGACAAACGTATCAGCGAGGATGATAAATTGTCAGTGACAGTAGTTTCCCCAAAGACATGACACGGTTTTGTGTGCATGTCAACTAAAGTTTCAGAATAGATATTCCTTTAATCTGATATAAAAGATCATATTATAAATATAATTGCCACTCAGTTATACAATCCTGGAAAATTCCAACCTAACAATTACCTTCAATGCTCGAAGCAGTGACAACATTGTTATGACAAAGACAAACATATCAACGATGCAGACAGGTTGACAGTGACAACAGTTCCCCAGATATATAACGAGGTTTTTTTTGCATGTCAGATAAATAAAGCCTTATATTATTACTAAGCAGGGTCACTTCCGGTTGGTTTATACCTTCCAGTTGAACCCACACTGAGGTTAAGTGGTAGAGAGGACTTTATGGTTCTAGCTTCTAGAGACGTAGAATAAAGCCATTTTTCATTTAACAGCAAAAACCGATGTATCACTTAATTTGGGCAACCTTATTAACCTGGACACATCACTTCGAAATTCTATGGTGCAAGGGTGATTCGATGGGTGTAGTCTACTGCGGTAGATGACTGTTTGTGTGAGTTTGTGGGTTCGTTCCCTAGGTGTCTAGTAAATGTTCTTGCTAACCAAGACATAATGGTATGCTCACCCTCTGCCAACTTTGACAGGAGAGGCTGGTTCAGAGCTGGCCCTTCTTCCAGGGGGACAAGACTTGAGATTAGTGCCCTAATTCTACATCATGGATCTCGACAGGAGACGGTCCCTATCCCCAATCTTACCCATACAAAATATTCTACCACTCCGGAGGTAGCGCAAAGGTACTTATAAGACGAGGTGCACTTTCGTTATGGTGCTAAGGAAAATAAATGTATTACATCAAAATATTTCGAGACCTACATAAATTTAAGTTGAATTTAATTCTCCATCACTCCGTTTACGTAAACCTTACACAAACAGTAACCTTTAAGCGTTTATCTTTAATGGTAACCTACTGGTTATTAAGCGCTTAATGGCATTAAAATTATAGTACTGTATTACATGAGAGATGTGATTTTTAGTAGGACTTAAAGTAATCTTTTTTCTTTCTTAATAGAGCAAACATACCATGTTTTTGCATTATGAATATAAAGTTTTAAAACAAGTATTAGGAATTGATATACATTTATTTAAACTTTTTTAATTAAAAATGCCTAGTATATCCATCGGAAAACATAAGAGGGACACAAAGTTTTGTTTAATATTATAACCATAATGTCACATGTATTACAGTAAAGATCTGATTGACTTATTTGCTTACTGTTTCTTCCACTTATTGTTTTGTATAGATGATAGTTGATAGCTTCTAAGAGAGAAGTTTTGTGCTATTTAAATTTTGCTGCATGCACTTTAAAGCGATTAAATTTGTTTTAAAATTTAACATTGCTCCTTTAGTATAAAAAAATAAACTGTATGATAGCAATTTTAGTATATTTTGGTATTTAATCGAATGAAATCCGGGAATGCAGATTGCTGAGTGGTCTAAGACGTTGGACTTTGAGACTGAGTTAGAGATAGCGCAGGTCCGAATACTGTCTTTGACCATTTCACTTTTTATCAGTACCATCGACCTTGTATCTGTATCGACTCTCCCCTTATTCTGTTTTATGAGATCCTCGCTCAGGCAGTGGCCCGTGAGGATGGGCAGAATAAGGCATTAAAAGGGGATCGGCTTCTCGTTTTATTAAAAATTACTCCTGCATACTTTACAAGGTGAAATAAAATATACGTGTAATTTTTAAACTACTTAAGGACACGAAATTTCCATTTTTAACTCTTGTGGCCTCCTGTATATCTATTTTTATGTGCGATTCCCCAAGAACGGCCATAAGGATTCAAAGACGTTAGTAGAATAAGTACCGGTAACATGTAAAAATGTTACCAAAACGTTTAATTCTCGTCTGCCGTTCGTATGATTATATTTTCCTACAACAATTAATTCAGGAATGAGGAGCGGTTCCTGATATTTCTACAACCTTTAAATGTGATGTCACCCTTATAAATAAAATTACTCGTAAAATGTCTTTCTGGGCATTCATTTTGAAAATGGATAGACAATGCTAATTATTATTGTCAAATACTCATTGCATTATTTTTCCAATCTTCTGAGAGCTTCATCATTCAGATGCCAGGTTGCAACAGTGGTAAATTAAAAACATCTAATGCACTGCAAATATGTTATTAAACCAAAGTTAGTGAACAAAACTGCGATGTTTTCACGTAAGTTTATCTTAACTTCAGGCTTCTCGACATTGTGATTTGGCATTTTAAAAGTGGTTTATAACAAAGAACAAAGAAATGAGCACTAATATGCTTCAAAATCTATGTTTTATAAAATTACAATCCTAAACAAAACAAGACTTCCATAACGCTAAACCCTTTAAACTATTATTTGGGAATGTTGCTAGAAATTTATGGGAATATTCTCATTATACCGGACGTAGATAGTAAGGTAGGTAGTAATTAACCCCTTCTTAATCCTACGTATTATATATATATGTGTGTGTGTGTGTGTGTTTTGTGTGGTGTGTGTGTGTGTGTGTGGTGTGGTGTGTGTGTGGG
>NW_025786210.1:0-17816 GCF_021130785.1 Homalodisca vitripennis | reverse complement strand
AATCCATAAAAGGCAATTTTAATGTAATAATAATTCCTAATATTGGATGAAATTAGCTCCAACAGTAACAAAAGTGAGACTGATCCCAAATCATTGTTATTTTCAATGGTTTAAAAAGTGTGCTTTTTCTTTATCTACAAAACGAATTGAAAGAATTTAACAATCAGCATGACCAATATATTGTAATAATCACTTTGTACGTCCCAAGAAATTTATCAATATATTTTACCACTCACCTAAAATTAAAAAAAAAATATTAATTGAGTGCCACATGTTTAAATTCAATAGCTTCAAAAACTGAACAAAAACAAAATGTTAAGAACTAAAAGCTTGAAATGCATTTACTAAGACAGCCTGTATGCAAAATGTAACGGTTTCATTTATCTTCCCAAAAAGTGCATTAATAAGGAATACAAATCTTAATTTTAAAATAGTTTGTACACTTACATCCTCATTAGTATGCTCTACATAGCTGCTCTTAGCTCTCTTGTTCAGAAGTGGGTCCAGGCAGATCAAGAACAGCATGTAGATCACAAGCAAAGAGATGATCCAGATTACAATTATAACTACAACCTAAAAACATACATTGTTTCATGTACATGTTAAATATAATTTATTGAAGTTATTTGAAAGTACAACTAGTTTAACAAACACATTGGTTATTTACATAAAGTTGGATACGACTCAATGGTCTACTTAAGTACGCTAATTATAGACATTAAATAAGAAGCTAAGAGATTATTTTGTAAAGTTAAAGTTTTCAGCTATTTTACATGAAGGCACATCATATTGACAAATGATTGCCTCCACATAACTCCTCTAAGCTCTGTTGTCCAGTAGTGAATTCAGACAGATAAAGACCAGCATGTAGATCACAGGCACAGATTGTTTAGTTCAATTATAACTGTAGACCAAACAGATTACTAATGATACTGAACAGACTAATACTTGAATATACAATAATCAGTTTAACAAAAATGTTTGTTATTTATACAAACTTTCATCCAAGTCAAACTCGGCACTAAATGGACTAGTTCTAGGATTCTGACACCTGCAAGATAAGTAAAACTTAAGACTCCTTTGAGTCATCTTCATACTTCAACGAGTCTACCTATTTTTTATCTCATGCAAAAACAGTTGAAAGTCATTACAAGCAAAATCAGTACTGTACAGAGAATGATCAAACGTCTATTATCCTAGAACTTTATAAACATTTAATATTGTCATTAGTAATAGGCTTTTGAGATCTATGTTTTGTCCCTTATATAACAGATTGGTATTAAAGTGATTATCTGTCTTGTATTGTCATTATTTTAGCAACATTTTGAAATTCTTTTGATCAACTGCCTTTATAACAATTAAAATATCTTGAAGAAAATCCTAAGGTCAATCAGGAATTGCCTAGGGGAACTATTTATTTACATAAGATGCAGTTGTTGGTAATATGTTTAGTTGATGTTGTCTTTGTTGATAATTTTGTATGTTGTTACACGTATACATATCTTTTTTGAATAGAGATTTATTTATATCCATTTTGAACCTGCAAAGCAATCTTTGAAGTGTTATTTTAGCATTATTATGCAATGAAAAAGTCCAGATCCATACAACTATTCCAAAATAGGTGGCAACTTATCTGAGGGATGCCTTTAACCTTATACGACTAATTAAAAAGTGCTAATTTCTTTATCTGGTTGTATTTAAATATTCAGTTAAAGTAAAGTGTTGTATTTTTTAAACTAACACTTTTATTTTTTAAATAGGGTAATAAATTATTTGTATGATTAGACTTTAAATGTAGAGTAAAACAAGATATAAAACAATGGTTTTTGTTACACCATTATGGTTTTACTTTTTTTAATGTAAACATTTTTTAACGTGTATACACCAACTAATAATATCAATAATTTTTGATTCATAGACATGTTTCATAAATCGGTTTCCATATGGCAGCCACTCGTATTTGCTGTTTCAAAAAGTTACATTTACACTTTGGCTAATAAAGCATTGTCGAGCAAAACTCAAGAGTGTTTTAAACTTTAAGAGTAAATTGAAAAGCTTAAGTATTTCAATATCTCATAATTTCAAGATGGTGCAGCAAATGGTAGTATGCAGTGACTCACTGTAATACAAGTTTATAAACACAAAGTGCTGAGAGCCTAGTAAACAGAAACTGTACAAACAACAGCCACTGATACAAGTGGTGATAACATTAGTCCTGGTAACCCTAACTATTTCTCATTGTTTTGTAAACCAAAAGATTAATTAAATGTATAATGTACTAAAACAGAAATTTTAAAATTCCCTATCCTTGTATTACTATTTTATGTCATCATACACATTTTATATGTATTCCTATAGTTATATAGAAAACATGCACTGCCATTCGCATTTTAAGAGTAACAAAATATGACAATTTTCGGAAGACTGAAAACCTCATAACATAGACATGTTATGTTATTACTTTAAAAATTTTAAATTTTGTTGTATTACAATTTATACACTTTTCTAATCAATGTGGTTAACGATTTGTGTAGCTAAACAATATTTAGCCCGTTCCAACACCAGAGATATATATATCGAATGGTAGACTTTAACCAAAACTCCAAATCACAGAGTTATATTCTATATTACACATTGTGTCTCTTTGAGCGCTTTTTAGTTCACGAAAAACCTTCGAAATGGACAGGTGCAGTGCGCGACCTTCACTCCCTGCAGGCGGGTTGCCCTTCCACCAACAGCACATCCACCGGTTGTTCTCTCTTCTGTGTGCCCTTCAGAGCCATGACCTAATAATTTCATTGTCTAGCCCAGATGATAAGGACATAAGAGTGTAGACCCTACTGTGAAAACCTTAGATAAGGTAATGCTAACCTAGTATTATTATATAATTTATTAGTTTGCTACCAAGAATGTTGAAATTTAGATTAAATTCACAGTTGTATAGTATATTGTTATTGTATACTTTTTATTCAATAAATATGCAAAGTTTAACTAAAATTCCCTGTTCAATAGGTGGTGCGGGCGAAGGGTTTAACAGTTTATGTACACCAATAATATTAAACAATACAATGCTTGTACAGACTAGTGATGGTTAACGAAATCATGAAACTATTATTTGTCACATCTCCACAGTTAAGGAAAACCACCAAGTAAATCTAATTCATTCATTCGTTTTAACAGTTTCCGAACGCGGAACCTACAGAAAGTGTCTGACTTGTCAAAAATACAAAGTAAACAGGTCCCAATTCTATAACTGGAAGTGGAGAGATAACTAAACCGACAGTATTATTGGCTAATAAAGCAGTTATTTCTCGCGTTAGTCTAATGAAATCCAACTAATTCTTCGGAATTCAAGCCAGATTGACTGGTTTAGTTTATGTTTAAATTGTTTGTACTATACAAAACAAATAAATTAAAACTGGACATTTACAATTTTGGGAACATTTACAAAATAGATAAGGAGTAATGAAACCAGTTAGAGTAAACAAATTTGGAAGTTATTTATAAATATAAAACCACTAATTGTTAAAAACAACATTACCTCGTTTTATAACTAAGTAAATTTAACTGTCCATTATATGAGGGGCGATAAGACTAGTGGTGGTCCCCAATCACAAGTTTTGATGTAGACTACTGGTGTACAGAGGGATGGAAGTGGGGAGATAACAATAACTAGCCTAATTCCTAAGCCTGTTGAGGCGGGAACATGCTTAGGCGATAAACATAAGGTGTTGAGAGATTCAAATTGGTGTTTGAAAACTTAAATTTGTTCATATACCAGGTAAAAGACAAGGAAGTTTTTCTACAACCAGCTTTTAAGTATAAAGACCTATGTTAATTAATAATGTCAGTCCATTTTGTCAAGTGTTACTGAATTATAATGATTTGCATATCTGATCACTACTTACCTTGATAATGGTTGTATTTCTACTTTCGTACTTGCATTCACATCGAGGGCACAGCTCGTGGGTTTTGTTATCATTTATCCACCACTGGAACGCTTACCCCCTCACAATCGCTACAAAATAATAAAAAATCAAACTTCCTTAGTATTTATTTCATTCCCTCACCTATATCATTTTAAACATCACATGTAAACAGTATTATAGTGTAAGGAAATGATAATATAATGTTAAATAACTTTATAAATGAGAGGACAATTGACTTAACTCTTGTTGGCTTAATGTATAGATACGAGAGTTGTCCCAGAAAATAGCGTGACAATGGCGTTAAATCTTAGTTTTAGATTTAAATACAAAGAATGAAGCATGATTGATAAATTTAAAAAGTCCCACATGAACCACATCTGGAAAGATCCAGTCCTCACACAAACTGTAAGAATTATACTTGGATACAAAGCTTACACAAATTAAATTTATTTATAATAAAAGATATATTGTTCATCTATTAAGTTGAGATTTTAATCAATATTTATTAATTTTAAATTTGTTAGACAACAAGTTAATTTTAAAAGAAATCGGAAAATTGAAGAATGCTGTCTAAATAAATGCATTGTTATATTTCGATAATGCTTACTTTAGCCACATTACATTAAACAATCTTAAAACTATTTTTAGCAATAGTACTATTTCATTGTTCAGGGGGAATATTTAGGCACAGTTTGCAAACTATATACTGCACAATAGATTATATTAAACTGTTGTTTATTTTTAGTTTACATCTCAATTAGTCCATCAATTTTTTCTTTTGATGTTTTTGAGAGGATTACCCAGCGGTGTTACTGGGTGGGGGTGAAGTCAATATTCAACATGTGATTCAGGGAGATTAGGTATACCCAACTGCATTGAAATAGAATTTACAGAATTTTTCTGTAATCTTGCCCCTGTTTATTGGTCAATTTTGACCACAGTTGGAAGTTTATTTATCGTGTGCTACATCCATAGTGAAAATTACTTATAGTTTTTCCACTGTTGTATTTTGGGCCCTGTTATACGCTACTGTGCAACTTCTTTGGGCATCTTGACATTGCTTTTCTGATTGGTTGGATTTCGTTGTGTAACCATTAGAATAATATGGTTAGGTGAGTTTGTAAGAATGTTTATCTCTCAAGCTTTAGTGAATCTAGCCTTTTCGGAATTTTGTATTTACTGATCGGTACTACCCCCCCCCCGATTCAAGATAGCAAAATACCCAAAAAAATTAAAAACATATGATTGATAGTAGATGTTTTTGTTGTTCTGGTGCTGCCAACCCGCACTCATGGCTGGAGGTATTACTGTCAGCCGGTTCCAACTACTACTTTTTTATGAGATAAAAAATGTTGGTCTTTCCTAAATTTAATTGTTATCTGTTACAAAATACAGAATGCTTTATTCATATACCTTCATATTTTGGACAGGTGGTCAAATACAAAGATAAATATAAATGAAAATCAATACAATGTAATGGAAATAAATTGTCTTTAGTGTCCTTGTAAGTTTTTTAATAGTTGTTGCGGCGAATTTGCATGTTCAACGGAATTCACTGATTGTATAAAATTGGATTTCCTTCTCAAGCCAGGAATACAGTCCATTTTTTTAGATTTTTTTGTTTAAATTGTCTTAGAGCTCGATAGTAAAGCATTATCAATAGTCTAGGCTCCAGCATATGAGGGTTTCTTTGCGAAACAGAGCGGTTGTTTTATCAAATTTATTTTTAAACATTTTCCCTTGAACAAAATGCAAGTAGGTATAAGTAAAACATTTTATAATTGTAATAAGAAAATAAATATTTCTGATATACAATTGGAGAAAAATTTTGTATCTACAACCTTACTTGTTAAGGAGGTACATTGGCAAGTATATACACTTCTTGGTAAAGTTGTGAGTTCCGTTGACAACAGTTGACAAACCACATTTACAGCGAGCATCTTCATAGGTAGGGACTGAGCCTGAAACAAAATAAAGTTTTTAACCCTCTTTAGATGTACCAACATCCAGTAGAGTCATAACTATGTATCTAAAAATCTCAGAGAGTGTTACATGATTATACAAAAACTTGTAACTATACGATACTCCCATAACCTTTATACTCTGTGTCCTCATCATCAGCTGCTGCCAATAAATGCTGATTATGTTAAACCCACTCCCTGTCATGTTTCAGGTAAAATATTTGTCTTGTTACATTACTCCTTTGTTTGTTTGGTTATATTCTAATTCTGATATTTATCGTTATACTATTGAGTTTTTATTTTGTGATAAGTAAGAAAAATGTAAATGATGCTTACAGCTATATAAGTATGTCTAAACAATTTGTTAAAAAGTATTATTGGTAGTGTGGCTGATACCTCTGGCAGTGTCTATTAAAATCATCTGCTTCCCAATGGACGGTAAATTGTTTCCCTGAGCAACTCAAGATTTTTCACGAGTATGTCCCAATTTTTAAAAGGGTTCCCTAAAGACCAGAACCTCAAACGCTAACCGCCCAATTTTCTGTAATTCCTGTATTGGGTAAGCTAAAATTGAATCATTGGTTTGTAAGGCAAATTACTAACTACTTTCTGGAAAGTAATAACCTTCTGGAACCTTCACAATTTTGGGTTTAGAAAGGATAAATCAACTTTTAATGCTCTGAGATCAAGTAGTTAGACAAATTCACTCAGCTTTCCGAGAGTCAAGGGCTTTGCTCGGGCTACTTTTTGTGACTTTGAGGCAGCGGCCTTTTGATTGTGTTGATAGTAAAATTCCTTATATCTAAACTAAAACCCATTACGGATGGTTTCTGGGCCTAATCCTAAATTGTTTTTGGAATTCATATATATAACAATCAGCAAGCCAAACTGGTCCTTTAATAATGGTAAGTGGTGTTCTAAAAGAAGGCCCTCGTGGAGTGGGGAGTTTCCACAGGGCTCCGTCCTAGGGTCCCCCTACTCTTTTTAAATCTATATAAATGATTTTACCATTTATCTCTTAAACTCGAAAACCATATTGATATGCAGATGATACTACACTTTTTAAATGTTCAGCTCAAAGTGTACATGATCTGGAGCTGTTGGCAAATTGATACATTAAAAAATGCATCAAACTGGGTTTCAATGCTAATGGGTTTTTTGCTAAATAAAGGACAAAACAACAAAAATGTTTGTTTACTCTTATGGCATATTGCTGGGTCATTGGACGAAAGGCTGATTTTTCAAACTCCATGTTAAATTCTTGGGTAATGCAACCTTGATAGAAATTTGACATGGGCAACACATATTGATTATCTAAATAAAAGACTCTCACGAGTCATTTATCTTCATGAGTAGACTGAATGATATTGTACCGACTAAAATTTTTATAAGAGCCGCATACTTTTGCCATTTTTCCAATCTCAGTTTTTTAGATTATGGATTAGTCCTATATGGTTAATTGCAACCAGAATTTTCCGAAATACTAGTATTAACAAAAAAAGGCAATTAGGGCTCTAAAAAAAGTGTGATACCAGAGTAAGCATTGCAAACCCCGATTTCATAAATTTTCGTTTTCCAGACGTGTATCTAAATTATGTATATATATGACTCCGGCTGGGTTTACAAAATCCCCATAGAAAAATCCAAATTTGTTAAATTTTAAAACATAAATTTCATGACCAAACAACACGCGTAATCGGAAACAATGCTGAAATTGGAACATTTTCGAGATTAAGCAAAACCCTCACCAGTCATGTTGTAGATATCTTTGAAAATATTTTATAACTTTCCTGGAGAGAACAAATATTGCTCATATTCCCTTTGATATCTGTTAAGAATAAGTATATACTTCCTGGTTGTTGGAGTAACATCCGTTTTAAAAAAACAGTCTAGATGAATTCTTCAAACACCAAAAGTTATTGATTTTTAATGTGTTTTTGTTACTGTTACTGACAATTTGTCACTGTCATTTTTGTGATTTTTTATTTCATTATTTATTTAATTTACTTGCTTAGGAACTTTTATTGACTTATTGTATATGTAAATTGAACTTGTGTTAACAATAAGCAATAAATACTATGACTTTGTCCAATTGATGTAATACATTTTCATGGAACAAATAAAATTTAATTATTTATTATTCATTATTATTATTATTTATTATATTATTAGTTATTATGTCAGGCCCGATTTTGATTTTCTCGGATATTAGTTCTAAATTATTCTGTGAGCAAACAATTATATTCAATCAATCTTTTTTTACAAGCATTTTGAAGCATAATGACCAAAGTCAAAAATACAGAAAATAATATTAATTATTTTGTAAATTGTTAATTTGCACAATGTTATCAAAGCTCTTTTTAAATTTTAGTGTGTTTGGTTAAATTGAGAAACTATAAATAAATTCTGTGAAAAATACAGTGATTATTGGACTTTTGAAATTTGGAAATAAATGATGCGCCAAATAGTTTTAAAAGAACAGATAACAAAACCACAAACCGAAGCTAAACAATAAGATAATAATGTTTTTTTTTTTCTCATAGTAAAGTCACAAATTATTTGTTTTTATTTAAATAATTATTACTCTACAGTTAAAACACTTTCATGAACTTTCAAACACTAAATATAAAAACATCTCATTCTCATGAACCAGCCTTTAAAGAATTGAAAAGGTCAGTCGAGGTTTTTCGCGGATAGGTACTAATCATTATAATGTTAACAAAAAGTTATAACATCTATATTTTGACAATAGGACAATAGACAATAGACAATTAGGACAATATTCTTGTAATTTAGCAATTTCTTTAAGAAATACAATGGCGTACAACATGATGATAATCTTGGCTTTACAATTTTATGTATCTTATTTGTTTATTTAACTTTTGGTGCCAATGTTTTTGGTCATCTATATAAAAAAGGTCAAAAAAACTCCTTGGTTCGAGTATAAGGGTCGCTCCACTGGAGCCAGTTTCTGAAGTTCATTTTTTAACTGGTATTTGTATCCCTCTCCTTGTCCTTAAGGTTTTGTGGCAATGAGTTGAATGAATTATTCTGCGGCCAATGTATGAAAGGTTTTTTGCTAAAATGTATTGTTGAGTGGTGTGAAGTAGGAAAGACTGTAGTCGGCTGCTCTTCTCCACTGGATTGTTTTGTATGAGATGTATGTTCTTTCATTTCTTGGAAGGATCCAGGCTGATTGGTGTGTAGATGGAACCAACTGCAAGTATGTATGAGATTGATGTGGACGGTTAAGATTCTTAAAGTGACCTTGAACGCTTCCTCTGCAGCTATCTGTAGGGCCCCTAGGGCCATGGCAAGTGTTCTAATCAGTCTTTTTTTTGGAGGATTCAGGATTTTGTTAAGGTTGGCCATCATCGTGATGTTGAGCCCCAAGGAAAATTAATCCAATCATCGAATGTGAGATTCCACCATCCGCGTAGTATGCTGTTTTGGCTAATATTCCTCCCGGGCCTCACCCCATCCACATCATTTCTTTTGACTACAAATTATCCCAGATGAGAAGTTTTCTTGGTCAGTGCAGCATTAATATGATCTCCCCAAGAAAGGTCTAAGCATCTAATTTAGTGAGCGCCCAGTCAGTTTTTTGTTCTTTTTGTTCTGTCGAAATATTGGGAAATCTGGTATTTGTTCATAGGTCTTCTGCTAAAATTGATATGTGTGGTTTTGGATGGATTGATAGCTAAGTCGTATTTGAAGAGCCCAGTAAATTGGAGTGCTTATGTCCTGTAAGATGCATAAAAATGGCTAGTTACTAATTCATGTGTTTGTGTCATTTTGCAAATAGAAGAGTTGTATCGTCTGCGTACAATTATAGTCTCTACATTGTCCATCATTTGAATACAAAAACAGAAAAGGTCGTTGGTGGAAAAGAAATAAATAAAAAGGGGCCCAATACTGAGGCCTTGAGGCTACTCCCTCTTCTCACTGGCAGTGGCCTTTGATCTGGTAATAAACACATTTTTTTCCATTTCAGATTTTGTTGATATTTCAGTAATTTGGTGTGACGATCTTTCAAGGTAGCCTAGCACACCACAATCTTTGTTGCTAGGGCCGTCAATACCATAAAGCCAAGAGATTTTCCTCAGGATGAGGTCGAATGACCCAAGCGAAATCCGAAGGCTTTGCCTGGTAGTCAATGTAAGAATAGCTGAGACATGTTTGCCATCTTCCCAGGTTGTTCTGTGATTTTTATTCAAGTAAATTGGTTAACACCAGCTGTGGTGGTGGATCTAGCCTTTGAGAAATCCATGTTGATTTTTTTGTAATAAGTTCATTTCTTATCCATGTAGTCTAGCCATTCTTGAGCAGAGCAATCTTTTCTATTATTTTTGATGATGTGGTTGATATTAGCGATGATAGGTGCGGTAAGTCTCTGGTTTGATGAGGGGATCCTTTCTTGTGTTTTGGATATATTTTAGCAGGTTTTTAAAGTCAGAGGGGAATTGTCCTGAACTAAATGAATTTGTTTATTATGCTGACTAATGGGAGGTGCTAGTATTTGTGTTTGCCACAGTGTTTTAACGACCTTTTGATGGAATCATCGTCTACCTTCCAACAAGATAAACTTAGATTTTAGTGTGAGGATATTGTTGCAATGACCTTTCCTTTGTTGTTATAGTAGGTATTTAAAAATAGTAATTCGGGTTAATCCACTTTGTGGGAGGGTAATTTGGTGAGTTATAATATTGTGTTTTTAAATTGTTCACGATTAGTTTTCCAATGTGGAAAGCAAAAACTGCTATTTTCGAAAAATATTTATTAATGCTGTTTCAGCCACAAGAACAGGGTTATCCTCCTAATTTTGCCATCCATCTTTCTCCAACTGCATATTTGGCTTCATCACCTTTTTGTTTATTTTGTTTCTTTCTCCCGCGCTTGATTGTGTCCCAGATGGCTTTACTCTATGTTGTCAGCCTGATTAATATATTCTGCTGTTATGCTCATCGTTTGAGATTTTCGGAGTTTAAGGTCGTTAGGTTTTCTTTTTTTCTGTCATTGCTATTTTGTCATCATTATTTCCCAGTTTAGTTCATATCTATGTAAGGCAGTTAGAAAGTCTTCTTTTAAGAATTTTTAACCTTCTTCAATCGTATTGTACATTAAGCTTCCTACTTGGTTTTTTTGCTTGTGCTTTCTTCTTAGGGGACATACATGGTCTAATGTTTGTCTTCACTGTTGTTAAAAAACAAGTTATAAGCTCTCTTCAACATCTGATGCAGCATGCACAGCTCATCCCAATTTTCTAGAAAGAATTCGTCTTTAACGTATGTCAAGATTTTTCCTTGAAAATATTCTCCTCACAGTAGCTTCTTTTCTTAGAGGACAAAATTTTGTTTGCGATTGTTGACGGTGCAAATCTGGCCAGTGGTGGATTCTTGGATATCCCAGTCTGTACTACTGTAAAGTTCACCATATCTTCTGATATGTTTGTGCAAAATTACAGTCAATAGATGTTCTGTGGGTCGGTAGTGATTAAGTTAGTTCCTTGTCTTCTGGGAGAGATAGCGCGCTTGATACCCAAAAGTTTGATAGTTCATATGCCTCAAAGAAAGTGTTGCAAAAATCTGTATTTACGGTTTAATCTGGTCTATATTGACATCTCCCATTAAGATTTGGGAGTTTAGCTTCAGCTATTATATGTAGTAAGTACAGTCAGCTAATATGTCCAACAGACTTAATTTGACTTGGTCCTCCTGGAGGACGATAAAACACCAAGTACATAGAGTGTTTTATTCTGGATATTAATTTTTGTTAATGCAAGTTGTTCATCACATACCAGTTCCACGTTCCTATTAGATAATGTCTATTGCATTCCTGTTTTTAGGTTATACGTGTTTTCCGTGTACATAGATTTGCAACTCCTCCCATTTTATGGATTTTTCCTACTGTAAGATGTTACTAATTCATATTCCACTAATCTTGGTAAGTAATAGCTTTTCTGTGCTCAATCCCATGTTCAGAAAGTATCAGTATTGTTGGTTTTAAATCATTCATCTAGATGGTTTTATTCTCTCTACTTTTTTTTATTAGTCCTTGGACATTTTGAATGAAATCTAGTTATGGGGAGCTATTTCATCCTTGCGTAGGATAGAATTCCAAAATATTTTGATTTTGTGTTTTTTTGTAGCCTGTTTGTGCCTTGTCTTTCTTGGACGTCGAAAATTCTGAAAAATAGGAGCCTTTTTTCAGTATGGTAATACTGATCTGAAGAGGTGTTGTACGTGAGTTTTGACTCATGTCCATTTTCCTGGGTTTTCCCTTGGTGGTCTTCACCCTACTGTAATGGGTGGGCAAGCAGAGGTGTGGTTGTGTCATGGTTGAGTTGCTCTTGAGTATATCTGGCGAAGGGATGTGTTATTACCTTTCTCCGTATTTTCCAGAGTAGAGGCACTGTGGAGTCCTGAAGTGTAAGAGAATTGACTTAAAGTGGGGATGTGTTCATGCTGTTTTGCCGCGTGTTGGTACTATTTGTGTGATTCAGCCCTAAGATGTTTTGCTAGATCGTTGGTGTGCCGAATAACTGTTCATGTTGCTTCATCTCACCCATTTGCTTAGTGTGTCATTTGCCACTGGTGAGAAATATTTGAAGGTTTTTTTTGGTGTCTATGTAATTGCCACAATTGCATGTGTGAATTTAGAGTTGTAGAAGTCTGCCTCTTCTGAGGATCTTTTTGATGTTCGTTACAACCGCGAATGTATAGTCAGTTTGTTTTTCCTTGATATTCGTGGATAGGAATGACACATCATTACCCTAATTTTTGTAGCTCCCAGTTTTTTTCAGATTGTTTAAACAAACTAGTACTTTGTGTTCATGTTTGTCAATGTTGAGTTTTTATTATGTCGTCCAGTTGAAAAAGTTTGAGGATTGAAATCTGCTACTCCTTCTATAGTTTTAAAAACATTAAAACTAAAAACTGCCCCATGGACTGCCACTTCAAATGTAAATTAAACGATTTTAGCAATTGGCATCACTGTCTTTTCATTTCATGTATCACCTAAGGTTAACAAATTCCGCACTTCATTAAAGCTTGATACCTTATACATTCATATCAACTGTTGCATGGATGAAGTTAATTTGGTAATTTCTAAAAGCAATATATAATGGGGTCATCCTCGATTTTGTTCTCATATTACAATATAATGTTCCAATAGTACCAATTAGAGAAAAGGAAATGACTAGAATTTCTTGCCGTGAGGAACGCCAGTTTATAGGGAGCAGGGGCGAACCCGCCCCAGAACGGATCATATATTGGCTGTAGAGTTACCTATTAGTGATCAGGGGGCAACTGACGTGATAACTGGGCTTCAAATATTGGAGGAAACTACTCGAGGTTAATTTTTTGTCTAAAAGTAGTCCAAGCAGCGCGAAGCGCTTGCGCAGCGGGCATGAGGCCTTCAGTTGACGTGATTCCTTTTTTTTATTAAGAATTTTCTGATAAATTGTTAATTAACCATATTACACATATTATTGTACTAATGGTATGGTAATGTTTATGATTTAAAACAATTTTTTTAAAACAAAACATAATTACATGCTGGAAAGCCAAGAGTTTAAACCAATAATAATCCGCCCAATAACAAAATCTCCGTAAAAATCTGGTTAATAGGAATCTGTTGTCTCAATTCCTTTGGCCTGAATCACTTCAGTATAGACGACGAGATCACGCACGATGCGTGGCGCCCGCTGGTCTGCGCAGCGCTTCGCGCTGCTTGACTCTTTTAGAAAAAAATTAATCTCGAGTAGTTCCAAAAATCTTGAAGCCCTAGGATCACTAATAGGGTACATTCTTTCGCGGTTGCCTGCTCCCTAAAAATAAAAAATTTTTGTGGCTATTCCAGCAAAAAATTTACTAGTCATTTTCCCTTTTCTAATTAGACTATTGGAACCATTATATTGTTAATATGAGTTAGCCCTGCCTCCCTATAACATGCTTTCCCCGGCAAGAAATTCTAGTCATTTCCTTTTCTAATAGACTATTGGAATATTATATTGTAATTATGGGAGAAAAATCGAGGTTGACCCATTATATTTGCTTAGAATTACCGATTACATTTTTTCTCTCGAATGGCAAACACAAAGTGCAAAATGAGGACTGTGGATGGTTAGGTGGGAGGAAATCAATTGGAGTTTGAAAGCTGCTAAGATGAAATATCTACAGTTTGATACACCCTGACGGACGTAACGTATTGTTATAATAAAGCGGAATTCCTTTCTTAAGAAAAGTTCTTAATAGCCGTTTATCAGATTTTGTGTTAAATACCTGAATGTGGAACAAGTATTGGTGGTGTACCCCTCAACAATAACAGTACGCTACCTTTTTTAGGAAAACAGTTACAATCAATCACTTTCTAAAACTTTAAAGGCAACTGACCTTTTATCTATAGAAGCCTACGAGAAAAAAAAACAATTAGCCATAATAATTTGGTGTTTAGTTTTTGTGACAATTCCTCTCTTTATCATTTTCTCAACAGTAATATTTTTCGTGTCAGTGAGCAACTGTGGTTTTTTCCACTGTGCTCTACATCCCAAAGAAAAAAACAAAGTTTAAACTCCCAAAACAAAACAAAAATATTTTGTAGTAAAAAAAGGGCAATATCCCTAATATCAATTAATATACTTAATTTTTTAAGATTCAAACCCGGAGATTATATTGTTAATTGAAATACTTATTACTTAATTTAGTTTGAATTTTTGTTTAATAGTACTTTTAGATAGTCATGAATATCGATCATGTTGATAATCATGGATTCAATTGGTGGCGGTGGCCACTTATTATACTGCAAGCCCCCAGTTGGCTTGTGACAGACGCCACCCGTGAATGCTCACCGACTTAAGAAAATAGCTATCATCTCTTGTTATAAAGCCGCAGTAAAGGTATGGGCTACCATGTAGTAAGCGAACATCACCACAATCGAGTCAGGGTACCAAATTATTAGATTTGAAATACCTAAACTATGAAATATACCAAAAAATATGTCATTACAGTTAATAACAATTAATTATTGACCATTTTTTTTAAACGTATTAAAAACAATTATTATTCAAAATTCATTCAAGGAAGTAAAATCATTTATAATAGCATTTGTGTAAATGCCACAAGCACAATAGCAAATTATTTGTGTCACAAACTGTCAGACAAGTTTATTATTAATAGTAAACAGCAACTAAATGTTACACTGCTTTTGTTTGTTACATTTTATAAATTCATATATAGCATTTATTCGTTTAACATAAAATAACTTTTTTTAGACATACAAACAGCTCAACTATACTGTAATTTTAAATACCTACAGAGTAATGTTCAACATTTTCGCTTTGATGATTTAGATAATCATGAATATCAATGACCAGATTATGGTGTTGGCCACCTATTATAACTGCAGCCAGGGTTGTTTTAATTACACTGATACCAAGTATGGGTAACTTGTACTTTTTAAAGGTGGATTTTTATTTTTGTCATGAAAAGTGTCAATAAGCTACCTATGAAAAAATTCAGGAATTGCAAAGGTTAACCCTCTGCCTTTGACCATTTCCAGGGATTTTAAATACAATCTATGCAAACTTTGTCCTTAGTAGGGTCTATATAAAAATAATTTAGAACAGAGAAGGAAAATAATGACAACAATTTTTGTAAGACCATAATTTTTATTAAAAAATATACCAATCCGATGATATTTTTTGACCCTACCTTTACGTAACTCACTGCATAGGGGAATAAGACAACATAATGACTATAAATTCCTTCCTAATTACTATTACAAATTACACGAATGATAACGAATACAAGTATTTTTTAATGTAACAATTTAAGGTTCATCTCCTTAGAAGATACTCCTCTCGGTAAATAGTTTATTTTGTGGACAAACTTCCTCGCCACACACATACAACAGCAGAGCAGACACTGACTAGAGACAGACTGATAGCAGTAAACACTTTTTTTCTACTAAAAAAAAATCCAAAGAAACAACAGTACGCAAACGACGCAAGAACTGTAAAACTTAGATTAACGAACAACATAAAACCGACAATAGAATAAGGAAAAACCAACGCAACCGACAACCGAACTATTGTAAGAATTAAAAAACTTGTAGATTTGTGCACAATGAATAAACAATTAGACTATTTAAAAAAAGAATAATTGTGAACAGTAGTTGGTTAATTCCATTCATAAATGTTTGTACATGGCGTAAACTTGCAAAGAATTAATCAAAGTGCCTGTTTTGTTGGCACCAAATAAAAAACTAAGGTCGCTGACAGTTCGTCGGGGTGCTGCTTGGGACCCGTCGGATCCACAACAGTTTTTTATAGAATTTTGAACATTTTTAAATTATAAATTCATTCGTTGAAAATGTTTTTATTGATGTCTTTAATTTACAACAAATTGAATATAGTGCTTGGTTTTGTACACCGAATAAGAAAACTTTAGGTCGCTGACCGTTCCGCGGGTTGCTGCACGGGACCCATCGGATCCAACAACTTGGCTGCCATCTTGGCAGTGACCAGATAACATCTGATGACTCCGAGTGTCATTAAATTTTTCCTGTATAACCAGGTCCATATGGTAAGTTTAAATCCACACAAAAAATTAGCACCTAGGGTATGTTTCAAAATTTTTATCAGCAGTGAATGTGTTAAGACATGTATAAAAGTTCATTAAGACATGTATAAAAGTTTCACTATATCAGACGTTTTTTAAAAACTGTAATATTACCGTTATGAATAATAAATTAGAGAATGCCAATCCTCGAAATCTACGGAACGTAATTCCCCGTTGGGCCAAAGGCCCTCAATACTCCAAACTAGAGTAATGTTTAAAGTAAAAACTGAACTGAAAAAGTTAAAATGTTTACTTTGCATTAAACTACCATCAAATAAAGTAAGAAAGTATGTCCTTCTTAAAAACATCTCATCTGACCTATTTTTATTATAACATTTTTGTTATTTTTATAAAAGATACGCTTTACTACGAGCTTTTTCTCATTTTAAAAAAACTGGCTGAATTTTATAGAAAGCTATCATTTGAGGACATTCGAAATTTTTTTTTGTCTGGTCCGGCCACATGATCATCCTCGTGAAAGGCAGTTCATTTATTGTTCTCTACAGTTTGTTACTGGCAATGGACATTATAAACATTCTTTTCTAGTTATGAAAGTTTTACTGGCAAGTTTTTTAAAGATGTTCTAAAAAATTGAAATATTTATTTTAATCGAGTAAATTTGTTGGGTTTTTCGGTCTTTTTTCTTCTGCACTTATTTAGTTATTTGAGAGTCCTTTCTATACCGAACAATCATATATTCCTACAATGTTGTGTTAGAGTCACCAATAGACTATGTTTAGTGTGACCTGTTAATATAATTTTAAAACAATTTGTAACCTTCAATATAATTTACTTAATATGATTTAATACATCGTATCACCAATTAGTTTGTAAATAATGTATAGGTAATACGGACATATATTGGGCTTCAATCACTTACTTCATATTAGTTTCATAGCTTTTAGTGTTCAGTGTGGTTAACATATAGTGTTTGTGTGTACGAGTTTACGATACTAAAGATGGTAACACAACTACGCTTCCTTGCGTCCTCAACTTTTCACCTTCGGATTTGCACAGTTTAGACTCGTAGCGGGCTCTCTATCTCGTCCTCTTGTTACCCTTGCCCCAACATCTCAAGATATAGGGGCAACATATAAACTTGATATTGGTATTTCATTTAAAGCACTGTTCTAATCTTATTACTGTTTATTGTGTGGCCTGTATCTTGCTTGTATTGGTGCCAAGGGAGTTCTATATTATAAAACCATGGCCTTGTAGGGTGGGCAAACTGAATTAGCATGCTACCAATCTTGGCATTACATACTCACAGCGTTTTCAACCTATAGTCAACGCACCGTCCAGTTTTT
>NW_025786209.1:0-36828 GCF_021130785.1 Homalodisca vitripennis | reverse complement strand
GCGGACGAGAGATACGGTGTAACGGCCAGAGGGGATATTAGTTTCTGTTATTGCACGGGCTTAGCCGGGCAGCTGCGACAAAAACACTAATCATTGATTAACTTTGTAATTCCGGCCGAGTGTAATCCGTGAGTAATTATTGTAGTGAGCGCGAGGACAGATGGGTCCCAGCATGTGAGTCATGCGCGCATTTGCATACATACAAAGCGTGTTCCCGGGGGTACGATGTACACGTGCGCTGGGAGTTGCGGGGGTAGACGGTCGTGCACTTACATCAATAATATGGTTTGCACCATGGATTCAGGTCCCGACATTTTGGAAACGGAATAGTTACAACTGAACTCGCGGTTAAGGCTGAACGTAAGACGATGGGTGCGCCACAAGACCAGTTGTTCGGTAGTGATAAGGGTTGCCATAACCACTATAGGTCTGTAAATGAGACGACAACCCGTGTGATGTTAAGAATTGAGGCTTGAGCGGCTGGTTACTCTAATGCCTGTCTGACGAGGATTACACGCTGCGAACATTAATAATGGAGAAATAACGAGTAATTTTAGCCGGTGACAGCAAAGTGATCGCGTTTTTCGGTAATTCCTTTCCTTATGTAACTTTTCAGGATTGCTTGTAATAAGTCATCCCTCCATCAAGGAATTAAATTGTGGAATACTCA
Organism: Homalodisca vitripennis; assembly: GCF_021130785.1. NCBI lineage: Eukaryota > Metazoa > Arthropoda > Insecta > Hemiptera > Cicadellidae > Homalodisca > Homalodisca vitripennis. The sequence continues at coordinate 36,158 of NW_025786209.1, read as the reverse complement.
AGCAGGGAAATTCTTGTCGAAATTGGACATATGGCCGCTATTTTAAGTGCGAGAGTGGTCATACTCTCCCCTCATTAGTCATACATGGGGATGTAATTAAAGAAGTGTAAGGGTGTAATCAGTGCGGTTCTAACAAATTCAGTTGTCAAGAGGATATAAGTTACTTGGTTGAAAAAGATCCAATTATAAGCATTCTGTTCAGAACAGTGTAACAGGAAAATAACTTATGTACTACAAAAGTTTGCTGAGTGGCCCCCCTCGAGGGGTAGGATATATTATTGGTAGAAACCACTTTCACCATGACACCAGAAGCCCTCTGATGCTCCCATCATGCCAGCATTACGGGGAAGGATGAACAACTTGTTGAGGTATAATTCATCGTAATTTCTAGAAAAAATATTCTCTTCATTCTGATTCAGTTGTCCAGTGAGTCAACTAAACTTGGAGATTTGACCAATACAGCCACCGCTATTACCATATATAGAACATGTCTATTACCCTATTGGGTAAAAGGTCAAAACTCGTAAAGTTGACTTACAAGTACGAGTATATTGTCAAAAGATATCCGTTAGTACTCGTAAATTAAAAGTACAGTAACTTAACCATAGGACCGCTAAGATTAATTTCCCGAGGGTCACAAGTACACTCTTAGTGTTGGTTGGGTACTGCGTCACGCTGTGGTGGCGTCCATCTTGAATTTTAACCATTTCAAGGAATAATAAAACCAAAAACTACTTTTTTTTCAATAATTAACAAAGTTGTACCTGATGTTACAGCTTAGGTACTCTACCACAGGCGGTTCAATTAATATATTATGATTTTAACAACAAAATAAAGCGGCTTGTAATGAACTTATATTATATGAAATTTAAATCAATAATGTTCGTTCTCGATAAATTTATGTTCCTTTCAGTGGACTTGCATGATCGATTGACCCAAATATATTTAATTAACAGTGAAATTATAGAGTTTGTGTAACTTGTTACAAAAAGAATTAATGCTATGGTACTGTCTATTTAGTATTTACTCTTACAATCAATACTCTTTCAGTTACTTTGCATTCCTGACTTCGGTAGGATCTAAAGACTGTAAATAAGAAGCGTAACTACGGTACATGCATGTAACTGCATGTAATCCAAGGATGAAATCCATAATGTCTAAACCAAAATTAATTGGGTTAACACATCTAATGACAGACCTCTGATCATTTTATATCTTTCATGTCTTCACACTTGAGTTGGTAAACACGATTTCAGTTACACCTACACATTAATTAACCGTAGCTAATCACAAATACAAAAGCAAGAAAATCAAAGGACAGAGAAAGCAACCCATTTTGTCTATTGTGAAACATCCACTCGTAAGTGTTTCATGTTTAATATGAAAATTCTCACTGTGTATTCATCACAATTGAGGGAGAATTCGCCGGTGGTACCGAAGCAATTGAATAATTCATATGTTCTGCGAATCAAATTTACCAGCCTGGACCGGACTCAATCCAGGAAGCCGAAATTAATGGCCGAAAGATGAATAAGTGTGCCAGGAATTCAGCGGTCTGTCTTACTTGTCGCTGAAGATAATTGTGGACCCCACTTCCAGAGAAAATTAAAATCAATTTTTCTAATAACTAGACTGAGTACACTAGCAAGAAGAGATTTGTGTCCATATCTCGTTGGAGTTTCTTGCAAGTTTAGAAAACATCCGTCTGAAGATCCTGTAGATTTCTGTGTTAATATCCTGTAGACTTATTCTGAAAATAGTCTGCATCAACTTTCAGTTGGAGTTTCCTGCGAAAAAGTAATTATTATTTGATTTTTGAGATGAACTAAGTGAGTTTCGTAGTAGTTAACGTCCTTGTGATTGATGGCACGTTGTTTGCGTGAATTGGGCTTGGTCTAATATATAAGTAATTAGTGATATATCAATAAGTTTTATTGTTAGTGTTATTTAACCCAAAGAAAATCATTGCACCCCGTAATTTTTAGTAATAGTCACAAATAACCATGTATTAAGTCCAAAAACTTATTCTTTTTAGATTACATTACACAATGTGTCCAGAGAAAGAATACACTTGTTAGTTGATTAAATTTAGGCTATATTTTAAGGTAATAAATCCAAAAGTTTTTAATCACGGAAATATTATTTAAACGAGAATTCAAGCATTTAAGTAGGGCTTACATTTGTTTTATAATTACACCGAACAGACTTTATAATATCACTAGACTAAAACACGTTACTACAGTAGCTATAGGCTACTATACATTCTTAATTTACTAATTTTTAGGATCTTCAAAATCTGCTCTTAATAGCTTATTTTGTTAATACGCTTGATAGATGAGTACATTATGTATGTCTTCCTAGCCTTTCTCCTGCAGGGTTGGACGAAGGTTTGTTTAGTTCAGATCACTTTAAAAAAACCAAAGTTTCATATTGCATACGTCCTTCTGCCAAATAACATATCCAGGGGTATAACTGGACCATTCGTTGCACGGCGGTCAATATGAAAACATAGAGCGGTTTAAAAATCGCGTATCGGTTTTCAATAAAATCGCATGCGGTGCGCGGGCGGCTGGGCGCGGTGGGCCCGACCATTCAATACATTACAGTTCTGTGGAAAGTGTTGGGAGTTGTCGCGAGTATCGCATACAAATAGCAGGCGATTAGTGATAAAATCGGGTTTAATCAGATTACATTCTCCTTTGTATCCTTCAAATCTCCGTTACTTATTTTGTAGATTCCTTACGAAGCAAAACAACCGTAATATCTGATTTTTGCATTGTTAAGGTGACAAGTAAGCTGCAATACATTTTTGTATGAAAAGGGTCGTCTGTATCCATACCTATAGTAAAGAGAAAATTGAACAATGGCTATAGTATGAGTATTTATAGACCGGATATTTTTACTATCTATATGTTTTATGATTATTATTTGGTTACAACACTCATGAGAAAATCTATCGCTTCCATGATGTCAACCCTGTTACCCATCTACTAGAAGGTAGGATTTTGTGAATGGTTATGATATAAAAGCGAGTTTAGATTGTTTTTTCTGTCACCAGATTCCCCACTATACCTTTCGGGTATGAACAGTCCCGGTCAACCTTGTTGGGGGAAGGGATGAAACAGAATATATGGGAAACAGGATTCAGTAGCCTCTTGTGGTTCAAAATTTCTAGAAGAACATGCTGGCTGCTCTTAGTGCTTTAAATTTGCTAAGGAATAATTAACTAAGAAAGAAATAGATCTTAGTTAATGATAAGGCTTAGATTTTGTGTATAGAATCAGTATATTTTCCCTTAAATAGTCTTGAAGAATGGTTATTAAGACCACATTTACGGGAGTTGCACTTAGTGAAGCGAAAATCTCATAAACACAAGTGGGAATGGCCAAATTTTTCTGGAGAAATTTAAAATCCTTATATTTAAAGCATTCGACTAACATTGCATCAAATCTCTTTGGTACTGGGACATCTAGATATCAGTGAGAGGATATTCGTAGTGCAATGAAAGGTTTTTTATAGTAAATAGTTCCCAAGAAGATAGTAAAGGGTTTCCAAGGAGATTGATATGTACATTTATTGCACTTTCAAGCCTCATGAACAACTTGTTAGTCCCCAGACAAATCAACAATAAGTTTCCACACGAAGGTGATAGAACGGCCAGCACAGCATCATGGGCGACCTCCTCCAGTCTCAACACTGAGACCGCGACACGGAGGCCTTGATGAGTTCACTAACCCAAGAGCAATGGAAGCACAACACAACGCCCGTGAATTATGACTTGGCCCACAGCTACATAACAGCCACAGCCCGCCACAGCCACCACCATCGCGTCCATTGTCCGACCCATATGGATCAGGGCCATTTCTTTCTGATCTGGTTTTCCTACTAAAGAAACGTAGCACTTCTTTGCACTCCAAAAACCAAATAATGGCATTTGCGACGGAAGGAGTTGGATGAATTAATTTCTAAAGAATAACAATCGTAGCGATTCAATGACGGGTTCTCATCGGTTTCCAGTTGAGAAGGAGTTTGAATTATATCACGGGTTTATCTGTACTCCGAAGCAAAAGCTCGAATTTCATAAAAATCACCACCAATCGCCTAAATGGTCAGTATGAATAATTAAGACCCAAATTATCTTAGTAGCGTCCGACAATCTTTCATCCTGATGACGAAGATCAGTTACTTCCAAATAGAAATATAGTTGTCTATCAAATTTTATACATTACGCAGGAAAACAATTCCTGTAACAAATACCTTGAAACACATTTTACAATAAGTCAAGCAAGTATTAAAAATTACTTCTTTAATTTTGTTTCTCGATTACGTAGCCTACAAGAACTGTTTACTTAATTCGGTTCACGCAGCTTTGGTATACTGTAATTAACAATAGTCACTAATATTTTATTATGACCACGTTTTTATATTTTACTGAGAGTGCAATGAATTTGATTTGCCTAATATACAGAAGGGATAATAATATAACTCGTCTTATAAGGTTACTTAATTATATACAAAGGAATATCGGTTAATTTTTGCGAAGGAATGCTGGCGTAATAATATTGTATTAAAAAATGCCGTAAACATTTAAAAATATTCTGATATGTATCTATTAAAACAATAATCTTCGCCACTCAGAACTTCCAGGAGTGCAAGACAGACGAGGGAGAGACAGGCACCTTGAAGGATCAAAATGAAATGCCTAAAATAGCGGGACAAGACGCCGAGCCGCATAGTTGCTGGCCTCAACAGATATCGGGATAATGTGATATTAAATTCCGATAATAATGGCATTCCGGGTGCAGCGGGTTGAATGAAATTTTAAACGGTGTGCATGGCGGTTGCGCTACTCAAAGCATTCCTCCGACCCGCTTTACACGATATGAACGCGCGCATATTTGTTTGTTCAAGTGATCCCACCTTTGTCAGAGGAGCCATGCCTTTAGTCGCTCTTTGCGACGATCTCTATGAATCGATCGAGTTTCCAGTCGGCGCGGCGCGGCGCGGCACAAAACGGTGGTTCAAAGCGTAAACGGCTTTTGGACAGACTCGCCCTTCGGGGTCGGTTCCACATCGATGGTCTGCGCTTCGGACTTTTTTGTTTTTGTAAAAAATCTATCGCCGTATCGGGTTTGCGATAGCACAATAAACAATTCTTTCAACGAATTTCGAAAAAGAGAAACTCCATTAAAAGAGATGTGAGACTTATATGACAAAGACTAAGAATTAATAACATAACTTCCGAATATTAAAACTACTTTAGTACATCTCGGTAAAGATTGAACATGATAAGTTAGCTTTTGTGAAGTCAAGAATAATATAATGCACAATGAAAAAGGTACGTATTATTGAGTCATTTTGTGTAGGGCCTACATCTGTTTCTGTAACGAAAAGTATTCGAATCAACCTGCAACTGAAACAAAGTTCTTCAAAGTTTTTAAAGTTCTCATTCAAGGAAATACATTTTCTCACATTACCGATTATATGACTTCCCTCCGTACAAAAAAGGCTCAAAAGGACGAGATTGATAAATGAGGCGTAAACATAAATAACTAATTCATCGTTATCGATTATTTCTAACGTAAAAGTCACAGCGTAATTTGCTATACCAGTACAATTAATCCTTCATTCTTTCCGTAGGATAAAAACTACAGATATTCAGGTATTTCTATAAAATTGCATTCTGCGTGGAGTTGTTCATGATTTATTTGCAAGAGAACGCTGACAGTTTCAGTCAGAGTGTTACAAAGAAGTAAAATACTTTTGAAATGTTATAATTAAATTACAATTTTTTATATAAAATACTCCCCCCGTGTTCCTCAGTAATACAAATATCCAAAATCTGTTTATAGCAACTAAAGCCCTTCATTATGTTTAACTGTAATGTATAGGACCCTATCCTTTATTCCTCTTCAAAACCATAAGATATTGAGTCATAAAAATATTGGATCGTGTACCTTATCTCCCTTCCAACCATATCCGACCATATAATTTATTTATCTTAGAACACCAAGCATTATCAAAATATTGTGTTCATTTTGTTTCCGCCAACTATCTATCAGACACTTTTCATTCAATAACAATATATCTTACAATATCATTCAACGCCTCTTAAATAACAATCGAGCCCTATTTTCGCCACTCTTCTAATCAAAGGGTATCGGACCCTATGCTTGATTTTCCTTCCAACAAAAATGTTTATCAGATTCTATCTTTCATCCTCCATCCTTCAATTATAAGATCACTGGAAAAATCCTATATTTGTCTCCAAACCGTATCCATTATCAAATACTAACCTTCATCTTGCATGTAGTAACGATGTATCAAGAGCCCATACTTCGTACGTCTTCCATCCTCTACATTGCAACCTACCCTTCATTTTCCCAACAATATTTTAGATCCCATTTTGCTTCCCTCTTCTCAACTTAAAAATCTATCGAAACCTTTCTTGCCTTTCACAACATAATTATGCCCAACATATTACCTTTCCCTGCTCTTAATTTATTCTCCAACAGCACGATATACAACCCTGTTCTTTCACCTTCATACAAGCTTAATATATTCGTCCTTAGCTCTTGCCTTTGTGTCGGACCTTACCTTACCTACAAAATAGAGAATCTTATTTGGCATTACTCCTCGTACTTCAAACAAAGTTTGTACTCTTATGCAGCCTTTCACAAAGAACACGTTATTCGTACAATATTTGAAAAAATTAACAAATCACCTCGTAGAAGAAACATTCCTTATTCATTCCTATTCCTAAAGACCCACATTCTCGAAAGCCCACGAGAGCGCCGGAGCCCCAGTAAAATGTCAGCAACTTTAATTACATAGGGGAGTCCGCCATTACACATACCTTCTTCCAGCTTTTCTTTATAACAAAATTCCACAGTTCGTCCGTCCCTTCTAAGCGCTCTAGGATCGAATTATCTTGCACGATATTTTTGGTAATCACGTTGGTTGTTATTTTACTTTTGTAGAAGACCGGAATTCATGCAATTCATATTAAATTTGAACTTACTGCTACTAATGAATCTTCCAATCATTAATGACATTATTGCTGAGAACAGCAAATCGTGATTTAGTAATATAGGAGTTTCGCCCATCATTCATATCCCATAATAAGACCTTTGGTATATTGATCTTTAAAATGATAACCTCTAGACACTAAGGACTCTTAGGAGAGCTGTAAATTTAGCCACCTAAAAAGATCCCCAAGATGTTACCGAAGTACAGGTGCAAGACTCCAGGATAGTTGACTACGACCGAGGACTGACGACGGTCGACGGTCGAGTGACGGCTGTAGCGGCTCTGCCCGTATGTGAAGCGGATGCGGGAACCAGCATGATAATATTGATAACGCTTCCTTTCCTCGCTTTCTAGTGTTCACTACACAATTGCTTGTTACTACTCCGCACTCCTCCCCCGCCCTGTGACTAATTACCATACCCGACCCGAATTGGAACATTTTAATTGCAACTACTTTTACCTTTCAATTATAACATTAGAATTACAGTGGTGGCTACATTGATGAAAATTATACTGTTAACCGTTGGTCGAGTACGTTTTCACAAAGCCGCTTGCCGACCTGCACTGCAAGTCGACTACTCATTAGCCTACACATCGTGATTACAATTTGATACGTAACCTTTAGTTAATTTCAGCACATAAATAATCTTTTACACGAATCTAAAATTTCAAAAGCACAAGAATTGTAACTTATCTGCATAAAGGTATTTATTATCCATGTTGTCAATTTGTATTAAATGATATTACAAATATAATCTAAAGTAAGTCTACTTGTAATACAAAGTCTATTTGTAATATAATCTAAAGTTGTAAATAATGCAAGCACTTGTGGTTTTAATTTCAACTGATTAAGCATTCAATCTTGCCAACTTGCAAACATTTGGTTATCCCGATCTCCCTCTTCGTGGGATAATGTAAGGATGATACATGTAACCATCCCCCAAGTTCCTTCAGGCTGAATTCTGTTCGTGAAGCCGTGACTCCTCCCCCCTCGATAGCCATATTTGTGGCGTTTTACTTCACAAGATGTTGACTGATCTGTTGAGAGGTTTCTTCTTCAAAAACCTTTCCGATTCAGTTTCGGAAAAACGACGCCCCGACCTCACAGAATGTGTGCATCGGCTTAGACTAGAAGTGCTCAGAGGAAAGGGGAAATGGTCTTTGTCAGCAAGGTCCAGTGGAATTATCTGATATTATCTGCCGATTATGTTAGATATGGATGGTCGCTGCAGCATCAGAAGAAAACGGGAGATCGGAAATTTTTTAAATGCAAAAAGTCAATTTAGCTGTGAGCACGCTTTTCCATCGCACCAAACTGGAATAATTTTGAGCAGCATGACGTGGCAGATACAATTACCACAAATTATTTTTACAACTGATGGTATATTGTCTTTAAATTTAAAAAAAGTTTAAAATAAGTATTTGTAAATTTTGAAATTGCTTTGTCAAAGTTTTAAAGTGACAAGGTTGGTCGGTATTAGGATCGTATATGAAAGTATGAATAATGTATTAAATATGTATGTGTCATATATAATGTTTATATTGTTGAATTACATATTGAATTTGACTGAAAATACTCAAGATAAAACGAAATTTCGGGGAGATGAGGGAGGATGTTACACCCTGGGATGCCCCAGTTGGATGTGAAGACCACATTTGTTTATACAACCCACATATCAATATACCTTAAAATTTTAATTTGGATATGCCAACGTTTTAAGTTGGCAGAGCTGATTCTATTGAATAACGTCCAATAATCGTGGCGCTCACAATAAGTTTTCTCCGCCATGTGACACCTGCTCTTGTGCGAGCGGCGCCCATGTGAACGTCCCAAGCCAATTCCATTCTCCGCCGATGTGATGTACCCACGATAATGGGGCGAGACGACACGGCAACCGCTGTGGGCTTTGTTTCGGCGAGAAGAAGAACGATATTTCGTCCTAATTACGGTTAAATTAGCGGAGGAAATAGGTTCTTCCCGCCACTTTTTCAGCGGTACGGCTCCACATCGCGGTATTCTTTCTCTTCCTGTATGACGGCCGAGCGCATTGTGGATGGATCTGGGTTGAACAACGAATGTGCCTGCTCACTGCCAAATGTCATAAATTGCCACACTCTCCGGTGTTAATTAGGGTAGTCTACTAATTAATTAATACCATTCACTAATCACTAATAGTAAAAAACAAGTACAATTGGTCAATCTTCTGAAAGATGATGCATAGTAAATGTATTATATTCATTATTTAATGCTTGTACTGAGAAAATAACAAAAACGTTTCTCGTTCGTAAGCAACTCAGGAGAGAAAATAAATTAGTATACCCCCGTATTAACAGTAATATGTTAGCGCTGTGTGGTTCCAAACGTATCTCATTAAATTCAATGAATACAAATCTAAAGGCCGCACAACATTTTTTATTTTACCACTTAAGGAGAAACGTAAAGTTCTGTATATTACAGCCAGTTTCTTTTCTATGTAATGTGGTACGAACGTGCAAGAATATATATATATATATATATATATATATATATATATATATATATATATATATATATATATACCGTAGACATTGTGTGACTTCTGACGAGATAAACTATGTTGATCCTAGTTCGCAACCAGTTTCTGTTCCATGCGATACGACACCAAAAGTGTAGCTTATGTATATAGCAGACATTTTTTGAGTTCTGGGGAGGATAACCATATAGATCCTAATTAATAGACAGCTCCTGTTCTATGTGAAACGGTATTAACGTGTAGAATATGCTTCGCCGGCATTGTTGGACTTCCGGTGTTCAAAACGTTGTAGTTTCTATTCCACAGGAGATCCTATTCCTAGTAACTGACGTCAGTATTACTCTAATGGCAGGCAAACCGTATAATTTTATAGCCAGTCCCCTATTCCTGGTAACCCAACACGTGCAGACACTCACTTACTCCTCTACAGCAAACAATATACATAGTTCCTATTCCAAAAGTAGGAATTGTTCACTGCACCTGAATCATCGTTCAGGCCGTTACTCCTCAATAACAAACAATATAGTGAATTCCTAAAGTAGGAATAGTTCACTGCACCTGAATCATCGTTCAGGCCGCTACTCCTCAATAACAAAAAAAAAAATAGTTCCTATTCTTAAAGTAGAATAGTTCCACTGCACCTAAATCATCGCTCAAGTCGTTACTCCTCAACAACAAACAATATAGTTCCTATTCCTAAAGTAGGAATAGTTCACTGCACCTGAATCATCGTCAGGCCGCTACTCCTCAATAAAAAAAATAGTTCCTATTCTTAAAGTAGAATAGTTCACTGCACCTAAATCATCGCTCAGGTCGTTACTCCTCAACAACAAACAATATAGTTCCTATTCCTAAAGTAGGAATAGTTCACTGCACCTGAATCATCGCTCAGGCCGTGGAATGCGCAGCTCTCGGCTCCCAGTGTCGGACAGCTATGAGTAATCGCTGGAAAGAATGCCGGTCTGTAATCACTACAAGGCAATCCTTAGTGTCAAGGTCACACTGTCTCCAGGGGCGTAGCTAAACGGGGTGTTGAGACTGTAGTAACACTTTTTTACTGAAGGTTTCAAGTTTTCACAAATTGGTTTTTTTTTATTTCGAAAAAGATTTCGCGAAAACCAATTTTTTATGTTTTTTTTCAGTTGCATTATAGTGGTTTTTGCTTCCGTTAAATACCGTGTTGTATAATATATCGCGTAGACCTATGTAACAACTGCAGGTCTTGAGGTAATCTTAGCACCCTTTTGTTCCTGGCAGACATTAAGATCCAACAGCTCAATCCAGGGATTACTGGGTTCCATAGTAAATGATCGTGCAAGATCACAATGTTATCAACCTTGCATTTGTTCAAAGCCGAGTATTGGAACACTAGAACAATGTTAGACTCAAACTAACCAACAACTCAAATCCTGAGACTAATAGAGCTCTTGAAAAATAATCGTGCATAATCACGATGTTACCGGCCTTGCTCGTGGTTTAACGTCCATGAAGCAATACACTAAAGTTAATTTATTAAAGTAGGAATAGGTACAAGAAATACGGAGAATACTCGACTCTTGATTCTCTGATGCCACAGCATCTCGGCGGCACGGACTATAGGCTACAAGGAGAAACACGGGTAGCTCTGCGCTATTGTGCGAAACTGGGGCGATAGGTTTCACTACACCATTGGACAATGATTAGATTTGTAATTTAAATACAACGCTTTATTGTTGAACTGGTCGACCTTTCTCATACTGGCAGCGAGGCCTGGAGCCGCAGTTCAGCGTAGAGAACCAATTAATATACGTTCATAACGCACAGCGTAACCCCATTCCCTTCTAGTGTACTTAAGTAGTATGATCACTTTTCTTTGGCGTTCTTGAGTAAAACACTATGTGTGCCAAGCTGTCGAGCATTTAAGGTAGGCCTATATTTATAAAATGAAACCAAATCTTATTTTGTTCAAAATTGAATTATTTGTTTTACAAATAACAATAATAACTTTATTAAGTGACACATTCACGTTTTTATAATTTCAAAGAGTAAAACAGTTAGGTTTAATTTTCTTGTACAGTAAAAATTATGAAGATCAACAAGTCACTCAAAATTAATTTTACAAGAACATCTAAAGATATTAAATTAGAAACAACTTTTGACAATTCAAAATATCAGTTATTCATTTTAGTGCTCATTCGTTTTTAAGTGCAACTTAGGCCCAACTATTGACTTTGAACTTTTCATCAATATTTAACTAAACTAAATCATCAATATTTACCTACTTTATTCTAACCTACAATTTAAAGCATGCTATGTATAAAAATGATATAGCCTATGTTAAATTGATTTCCTTATTGGGTAAGGGATTTTAAAAGACATCAAAACTTTTACATTTCTATATGATTTATTCAGTTTTACGTATTAATAATCTGTTTATGTAGGCCTACTGTACCGTTTGGTTTCTTTATTTCCAATGTGAAATATAAAAGTATAAACAAAAACGAAATGTTAACAGTTCCAAAATAGAACTAATAAAATTTAGAATAAAATTTAAAAAAATATATATTTTTCCTCATTACATTGTACTTTGTTGAAACTTAATTGCTTAGACTATAAAGTCTCACATACTAGGCATGTTAGAACAATATTTTAACAGCCAGAAAAAGAGGAGTAACCCAGTTATCATACATATATAACCAAATATACATGATTCTCCCTCTCTCTCCCCGCTGCCGTACCACAAGCCAATGTAATGCTAATTAAACGCATTACAGGGCTGAGGCCGGAGCATAGTAACCGGCTGATCGATTCTCGCTCATTAGTTGCTTTAAACTGTACGGGTTCTTCGTCACAGCTGTTTTACTTATTACTTCCATTCATGATTTTATCACTTTAATAAATATAATAATTTAAGAACTCCATTCGATCAAATCCTTGTTAAATTAAAATTTATCAATATCTTGAAAGAAAAAGAGAAATATCTCTAGGGTTTACATGTTTTAGCAGGCAATCGTGTATCACAGCTGATTTATGAAATAAAAAGTAGGCTCTAACATGTCGCATCCAAGGTGTAGGCCAGATTTCAATATATCCAAATAAAATATAACTTATGTCTGGCGAAATAATGAATGGCATTTGAAGCGCACTCACTATATTAAATGTAAAAAAATGCGATTAAAGTCTGGAATAACCGAACCCCAAATCACGGTATTTCCGAGTTAAACGAATTACTTTAAGATGTTGTGTTTTATTTTGCATCTAAGTTATGCTCGTATGATGAAATGCAGCATAAAACAAGCCCCAACGTATTTACATTGCAGTTACATTTTCGTTATGTACAAATATTTTCCATGAAATAACGTAATAACCGGCTTATCTTGATCCTATAGTATTAAGTTAAAATATATCTAAATAAATGTTTGATTTTATTTCCATTTTTGTATTATCTACAGAACACAAGATTTGAATAATGTAATGTGTACAGAATTTAGACCACGAATATATCATGATATGATTGTGTTTTTAAAAAGGAGGTCTTCCTTTACAGTAAGTAAACACAAAGGTATATAATTTTCATGTGGAGTTTGAACCACGCAGATATTGCACACCAATTATTTTACCTACTTGAGAGGATGATAGGGCTGAATAAAAATATGCCTAAGGCGTGCAAGTTATAAGGGAGCAGCTTTATGTGAAGTTTGAACATAAGGGATCTCATAGGTAAAACATGAAATAGACCACCATTACCTAATATTGTTCTCAAAATGTATCCTCCAATATGTGTATAAGTACTTTTGCACGAATATTTGCACCCAACCATAAATCAAGTAGGTTTTAGTTTAACAGCGTGCTTAAAGACTCAAGGATATTTAGTAAATGTTATTCTAAAATAAAGATTTAATCCATAACCTCCAATATACATAGCATCCAGATCAATTTACAATAAAATTATCTACCATAATGCCTAGTAGGTCAACTGAGCAAATACATTGAATGCTACATTTTCAGAAGCATTTCCTAAGAAGCATTAGTGGAGTATTGAGTCATTAAAAGACAAAATGTCTAAAAGTTTAAAACATGATTCCCAGCCAGTGTAGTGCAACATTCACCTAAATAAAACATTCAGTATCAACATTTAAACTGTTGCGATTGTTTACATAGTTTAATTGTAATATTTTTACATCCTATAGTAAACTTTAAACTTTTGAGGGAAAATGATGTTGCAAGCTCTTTTGAATAAAATTGAAACACAAAAGTTGTAAGATGTATATTTTGTAGAAGCAAACCCATAGTCTATTAAGAATTGCGTTAGAAGAGAATTTAGAAGGTATGTAATGTGAAGATTAAAAGAACTGAAGCGGAAAAAGGTATCTATTACAAAGTTCAATTATCATAGGTGTTCCTTGTACTAGGTAAGATAGGTCTGCAGCACCTGCAGCTCTACCAGCTTGTTACTCTACAGAAAGGTCAAGGTTACCACACTGAATTTGAGTAATTATTGCCCTTGTTGTAAATAAAGTAACCTGCGAATGATGTTACAAACAACAACATCAAGTTATTAGCAGAATGATAAAGATTTGTTTTACTCGTGCTAGTTGCTTCATTACAAGATTGCCATAACAGACGATAAGAAACACACATTGCTATGACGACGATGTGAAGACGACGAAGGTCGATGACCTACAAGGTCGGTCCCGATATCACCAAGGCTACCTGTACCCGGCTAGCTCACGTCGCCGCCGACATTGCGTAACACATTGTTTACAAACGGAACGCCGCCGGATGTTAGCAGCACGGCTAGTACCGCGTGGGAACTGTGAATCGAGAGAAGAGAGGGGCGTCGCGCGGCGTTGCCGAGTTTCAAGGTCGCCACACTGTTCCTGTTTTATTTTTCGTTTCCTGCCGGCAGCGCGAGTGGCACCACTGCTCTGTGCCGGCCGCGGCAGCTCCAAAACAAAGACGTCAGCTGTTCTCTCGCCTTGCCTTACCACCTGAACGCTATCAGTTCTGCCTTACTCCGCGAACTACAGATGGTTTCTGTCTTTTCCGGACAAGCCCTTTCTGTTCGCTTGGAACCTTCGGTGCGGATTTCCACTATCAACATTCCCTCAAAGACAGTCTCTGGCATGAAAGAACAAAGTAGGTATTGAAGGACGGCCTGTTGCCGGTTCTATCGTACCTTGAGTACGACACCGACAGTCAAAACAGGACTTCCAAGTGTTGTGTAACATTATATAGAACTGAAAGCTACAAACTAACTGAGGTCAAAACAACATTTAAATTCCGTCCTTTCTTCATGCCCAGTTTCAATGAATCATCATTCCATGTGTTTTCTGTCCAGGAGAGAGCAAAGAGAAAATACATTTACTTAGGAGGAACATTAACATGATAGCCTACACAACATGGAATGGATAGTTGCAATATTTCGTTATTTTGTCAGAAGTATCTAATACTCCTTTGAATGTTTTAACAATCCACAAATAAAGTAGAAAAAATAATCCTAAACATTTACTTGACATACTTACTAAGTTCAAGTGACACATCATTCTGAAAATTGAGGATCTCTTAGGCAAATGTATCATATTCCCAAAACTATGAGTAGCAGTCCTAAGAATTATGTCATACAAAGTAGCCTAATCTTTGTTTTTAGTCAAGTATTTCGACGTGGAATCATTATCTACACAACTGAATTATTGAAACATTTCGGCATTTCACTGCGAAGAATCATCTTCAGTCAAAAAATGTTAAATGGAAACAGAAAGATCTATTGACTGGAATTTGGCTCTCCAATGCAAGGCAGAAATATTTCTAGTAACTTATTCAACCAACTGTGAAAGATGAAAGCAATGTTCCAAAAGACATGAACTGGAAAACTGAGATGTAGTTATAACAAGTTTGTTTGCTCCAACAGTTAGTTAGGTTGGAACGCGCTTCTTCATAAATACCGGAACCATTTACTTCAACAATTCCAAGGCAAGAAATAATCGTTGTAATTACGAGCCAACAAAGTCATTTTCAACGTGATATGCTTGTGACGTCACGAGGACAGCTGCAACTCGTGGAATTCCTCCCTTAAAAATGTCGTCATGGCCGGTGTTTCGGTTCAGGGCATTCCGACAGACAGAACACTACAGCTATACAGTGTAGGCAATAGGCAGGCAAGAGCGCCGTGCCGTGTAGCCTTGCAGTTCACTTCGATCCATACACTATAACACGTAACCTCCCACCTCGCTCGCCGAGCCTCGTCCGCTATTACTTATCCAGCCGGCATTAAAGTCAAATTAATGACTGCGGAGCGCGCTGCTCGCCAGGGAGGGGGTGGTGAAGTGGGGGGGGCGCGCGCCTGCGCTCTGCCCCACCTGCGCCGTATTGAACACACCGAACTAAATTTGTTAATGTCAAAGTAAATTAGATTTTTCTCGGGCGCGACAAAAAGCTTTCTAAAATACATTTATAGGGAGTGAAAAATGCGAAGTAGAGGTCGATGCCGGTGTACGTCAACTGGGTGTGGTCCCTTGGAGGCGACACTGCGCCCTGTATAATGTACGTACCGTACTGTACTCTGTACACTCGTGCTCACGGTGCGCCCTGCCCCCAGGCTATTGTTACGTGATCGAGCGCCGCACATCATGTGAGTCCCGTCACATCAATATGATGCCGTCACAGAGACAACACGTCCAGTAGAACACGGTTATAAGGACGAAATGGCAACTCGAGAGATGCGTACAGTGTATAGACATGGTATCACGTCCAAGTTTCATATTTCTTGGTGAAAATGTTTATTTTTTATGAGAATCTGCACCAATAAGAACGTCTGAAAAGAATTAGAGTACGTTAAAATTTTATAGGTAAATAAAACAAACATACAGAAAAATGTAAATAAAAATTGAATCAATAATTTTTTACATATAATAGGTTTGTGCAGACATAATTTTGAAAAGAATCTCAACTAGAAATCAGTAGGTCTACATACACGCATTATAAGAGTTTAATTTTACCGCGGAAGCAGATAGAAAAAATAAACTTGAAGAAGATTTCTAAATCAGTTTTCATAATTTGTGACAATCTAAAATTGTATCATTCTATCTCCAACGAATATTTAATTGGTTACATTTAAATTTTATACATAAAACCTTTTATGAATTTTAGTAAACATGTGAGCAAATGAAAAATGTGCAGTAGTGCATTTTATTATTGACACTGACTGATTCAAAACAATTTTCTAGCTGAGTTATAAAAACTTAAAACGATACGAAAAACCTAGAAATAACCACTGATTATGGATTGGAATGAGAATATGTTCGTGGTCTGATACCAGATTACCAATAATATCCTTCCTTTCCATGACATGTGCCATCCACTTATGATTCCTAACATCATTTATTATATAGTCTACATATCAAACATAGATAAAAGCAAGCTTTTACTGCAACCTCCCAGATTTTACGTTCTTATATAACTTCGTCATCAAAGAAACTTTGCGTGTCAATTTCAAACATTAAACGCTTTCCTACAAAATGCTCTATCTTTTTGGGACCAACTGAAACCAGAAATACGTCTATACAACACTAATACTGACCATATTTGTTATTTTCCCCTTAATTTTCGTAACTTTGTAATTACAAATCTTTGTTTACTCATTCAAAAGCAGAAATATCTTGTTGGGCCTTGACAATAATACTCAATGTAAAGGTCAACTGATGAACATCCCTGAGAGGTGAAAATTTGAAGTCTTAAGCAAATTTAATTGTTATACAAGTCACTTAAACATATTACAAGAACTTGATTATATGTCAGAATCTTACTGGCCATGATTGATTGAAAAGAGTGGGTGAGGCATTCCAGCTTAAAATAGCATACACACATACAAGTACTTAATTTGCTGCGCTATTACAAATGAATAAGTGAATTAACTTCAAACACAAAATGCATGCAATGAAAAACACATAACACATAGAAAAATAGTTGTGTTGATGAGTAAAATGGAAAATGATCTTATTGTAGACCGTTTTAATCCAGAGGAAGTAAACACTAATGATAGGAATATCGCAATATGCTTCTTGCTGATCCTGAAAACCTATTCCGTAACAAGAGTAGACAGATTACTGATCGAGAGGTTCGGGTACTAAGCTTTTCCCAAATTTGTATCTTCCGGGCGTAAAATTTGCAAATAAAATTTTGATTTACACATCCAATACAGCCAGGATAACTCTGATTCTTCCCTTAGATTTATAAGGATGTGATTAAAATAAAACAAAATATTTGAAAAAATGAGAGAAACGATTACAAAACCAATTTTATTATAATCTAAACATCAGCCCATTACCCCAAAAATGTGTTTTTTGTAAGTGATTTTATACTACATTAGTAACTATGGTACAAGTTGTGAATGATAGCAATGACTATGGATATGAGAGTTCAGACTTAGTAATTATTTATATCATGATCAATGTCAAAGTTCATGAACTTTTACGACCTTAACTTTTGTCATACAACTATGGGAGATGGTCCCATATTTTCCAAAGACTTAAAATAAAATTAAAATAACGATATGTCCTTACTCTTTAAAATTTGCCCCGGCTCTCCAAAAAATCTCGATACTCTTTTTAATTTTTTTTTGTTTTCTTAATTTTTGTTCTTACGTTCTCGACATTTTGTAAATATTTTATTGGATCTACCATTCAGATTTTTTAAGTAAAAACTATTTGTGCGTGGTAGAATTAAATTCTTGATAAGTTTTATTCTTTATCAGGAATTCACCAATGCACGCCGTGGTCTGTAGAAAACATTAGAGAACGAAATATCTCAAAACGATTGCAGAAACGATAATGGAATCCGACGTTTTCGCAAGTTGACAGAACGCAATTACAGAAAAGGTTTTGTTGTAATCAACTAACAAAACAGAACCGGCCAAACAAAATTTAAACTGATACCTGTGTAAAAACCAATTACATTTCCACGCTACTCGCGCCTGTATAATTACCCTTATATATTCGCGGGTTACAGTTGTTACTGATTTTAGTTAATTATATGTTATTTACCCCTTGTGTTGTTTGAGAGAATGGTGTTCTCTAATGTATCTCTTGTATTTGCTCTTTCATATTTTTACGAGTATGGATAGTAATTTTGAAATCAGTAATTAATTACTAACATGTTTTAGTAATTATTGAATACGGTGCTTCAGTTCAGATTTTCTATGTTACTATACATTGGTATATGGTAGAATACAAAACCCAATGTATTCTAAAAATGTTTAAAAAGCAGCTATTGAATAATATTTTCTCCAAGGAAACTCCAACAACCGTATAGTAATTTGTATGTATCAGGAACTTTGATAGTATTGTCTATGAATTTAAACCTAAACATTGTTAGGGATGAGGCCGTGGAGGAAGTTTACGACGTAAGAACTTAATAAATCTAAAACAGTTAGTCTCTGTCGAAGTGTCAAAAATCTCCATCAAATTAACACATTGGTTCTTTTTATTTAAAATAATTAAGATTGTGATAGAAAGCCCATTAACACCATACTATTTTCCAATCCGGTTGAAATATAACCTTTGTGTTCAAAACTTAAACGCGAATTTATATTTAATACGTTAATAGTTTTATTTATACAAATGAAAAGATTTTAGAATATAATTCGTAGCTTTACTTCTCGCTTTTGAATTATTTAGATTCCAGACTATTTAAAATCTGCAATCCCTTCAGTCGTTTCCAACCCCGTTAATATCTCCTAATAAAGACCATAGACTGCAACACAATACAATCCGAAGTACGAAGTGTAATATAACAACTTTGTAAGAAAACAACTCAACAAATTATTACATGCAACGTAATAACTGCAATGCAGTTGTGATTTATTAGTTTGTAATGTTTTTTGTAACATATTTGATTCTAGCTCCTCTCAAGTCCTGTGTGAGTCTTTCGTTGTAAGAAGGGACAAAAGTCAGTAAGAGTTCGTAAGGAAGAAAGTTACGAATTAGAGTAATGTAATAGCTCCGCAACTAGATTGTGATTTAAGTTTGTAATGGAATAAGTCCGTACATTTGAGTCGATATTTAGCATTACTCGCACAATGCATTTGTGTTTTAATGCAAACTAACCAAACCCTTTAGACGAAATGATCCAAGTGTGGATGCTCTGTGTAGTAGTATGTTTAATGTGGATTCCGAACCACTTAACATTTCTCCCGGCGTAACATATTTAGTTGTGTGACATTTTTGGGAACGGTGAATACTAAACTGCATTTTAAAATAACAATTTAACCACAATCTATACACTACTGTAACTACGCCACCTCGCGGCTGTTATGAAAGAATTGCTGTCGCGCTATAAACGAGAAACTATGCGGTATTATACCAGACCGGCCCGGCTCGGACTTCAATTAAATTCCTGAAAAAGCAGGCGCATCGCGTCGCACGCGAAATGTATATACATTAAACATTCCCGGGTTATCACGGCTGGACCTTTTATTGCGGAACGGACTGTACAGTACACTCGAGGACGATAAGGCCTACAGTAAAATTTACTTACATGATGTTAAATTTATGTTTAGTAGTCATATAGACGTTGGACACGCTGAGTCGCTGCTCTCATCTGTATACTAGACTAATATAGCCTAGACTATTTACTGGGCTAACATACAATATTACACGTAACAAACTGCTCTCCTGTTTTTCTAGGGCCGTCAAGAACCGTATCGCTTCATTCCATGCAATTAAATGCTTTATTTTTTACAATATACAAAATTGTTTATTATGATTAATATGTTAATTTTTATAATAATACTATGCAGATCAATAAGACATAGACTCGGTACCACGCACAAGCCTCTGTGGCCCATTACTGATTTCGTGTACGTAAAGTGTACTATGTAGGTATGGTTGTAAGTTCAGAAATAAATTTGGTTTTGATTAGATTTCATATGCAGGCTATGCATGACTAAATTCTGAAAACCATTACCAAGATTGTACCTATTAATATATCGACCCAATTTAGACTATTAGCCTACATAGCTAATTCCTCTTTGTTTTTTTTTCTTGACAACAAATTGCAATAATGCATACTTTTTTAGATCAATTCATTGAAAACACAATAATATTATCTATACACTTTTTGTAACAACGCCAAAATATAAAATTTAACCTCATACGGATAAACAAATTAGGGATACTAAAATATCATTAATTGTGTTTAATTTATGTAAGGTTCGTACGTCTTATTCCATAATTATTGATATATAAATATATCACGTATAGGCTAATCAATTAACAATGGACACTATAGGCTACTTATTTTGAATTTTAAACAGACAAATGACTACAGTTTTATAAAATAAATTGTACTTAATTTTTGTTAAAATTGCAATAAGAAAAAAAATGGACGTGAAGGAGAACGCAGATAATTTTTGCTAGTGCACAAATAGCATTACGGGGGTTTCTCTAATGGCTGGACCTCTTTTATCGCAAAGGCAGTGAAGCAATGCATATGATTCGTGCACTCGTTTGTTTTGGATGCTATCTTTAAAAACAACAGTACTAAAGAAATTAGGATATTTTTCATACATCTTTTAAAATTGAAACTAGTCAAGCATTATCCCCTGGACACAAATCGTTGATTAAAAGGTGTTTTTTTAAATTGTTAGAAAATGTTTTTACGTCCACATGTACCTCAGGAAGATTGTCTAAATTTATAGCATGTTCTAACTACGTTTACAAACTAGAGGTTTTTATTCAACAAGGATAGGATGTCTAACTAACTATTCGCCTAAAATACATAAAAGTGAAAGTCCTGCAGTCTTTGAGCCTTCTACAATAAACCAACTTGAGTTTTCGTTTACTCCATTAAACGAAATTTAACACTTTTACAACCTTTTGGGTCTGAGAATCTTGGAGGTGTTTAATTTAAATCAGCGTAATCTATAAACGTTATCTATTATATAGAGAGATTGATATTTTACTAGCAATAACTGAATCAGCATAAAAATAGTGTGGATGCATACATATTATTGAAGGAATAGCAAGATTTCGCATATTTGATATCTACGTTTTCAGGACAAGAATCTATCCTTTACTTCAGGTGTCAAAACACTTTAAGAAAAATAAAGTTAAGCATATAACAAAATTAAAAACTAATAAACTTGTGGCGAAGAACTTGCTAAAGTCTTAACTTAACGACTGATCAAGTTATAGCCTATGTAAAAAAAAACCAAGATCCGAACTGGTAAGAATGTATCCAAAGAAGCTGTAAGTGACCAAAAATAACGGCGTACAAGTGTGAAGTTTTGTTCTTATAGGTCAGTCAGGACAACGGCCAGGGCTATCCCCTTGTGGGGCAACATTACAGTGTAAGATATCGGTGTGGCTGTGTATGTCTGTCGCCATAGTTCGGGCATGCAATTACTAATTCAACTGCAGAGAATTTCTGAAAGCATAAACCGTTGTGGCCAGATGGCAAACTGAGCGCGAAGGCAGTCTCCGCTGTTGAGCGCGCCTTGCTCTCCATGCTAACCCATACTGAACTGGCCGCATTTAGCTTGATCATTTTGTCTTTAATCTAAAACAAGTTAAAGTTATTTCCTGCGGAACCGTAACAGCCACAGTTTAGCACCCAAATAAAAATAACGACCACCTCTCCATTGGAAAACGCTCTGGACAGCCGCGCTGCCATGTCACAAACACGGCAATTGCAGAGCTTTGCGGCATAATTTATGAACACTACCGGCATTAGCGGGGCATGCACTATTCACCGCTTATCTATAAGGGAGATATCGACCCTGCGCCGGTTAATTATTTAGCGCTAGAGCCATTCGCATCATGACGACATCAAATAAACAACTGATGAATATTCCGTTAGTTTTTCAACTGCACGATTCGGTTTGGGTTTTTAATGATCCATGGCGACCATGTAGTGTAGGTCTACTGTAGTGTTATTTTAGGCTTTACAGCTCGAACCCTTAGCGAAGCGTAGCGCGCTGAACCCTGTGTTTTCTGGTATTCCAATGTCATGTAGACAAAATCCAGGAAATAGAAGGACTCTCCATTGATTTTTTAAAATACATTTTGATATTACAGAGCGATAAATTGCGAAACCTACCTTCTTCGTTGTAACGGAAACCGTCACATTTCGATCCCCAAAAATTCAAATAAATAATGTGTAACACTCCAAAACACCCTAAATAGTAGGATATTTGGTAGATTAGGAATCATGTTTGAAAGATGACTTCTTCGTTTTAACGGAAACCATCACATTTCGATCCTCAAAAATTCGAATAAAAATGTGTAACACTCCAAAATACCCTAAATAGTAGGATATTTGGTGGATTAGGAGTCATGTTTGAAAGATGACTTCTTCGTTTTAACGGAAACCATCACATTTCGATCCTCAAAAATTCGAATAAATAATGTGTAACACTCCAAAACACCCTAAATAGTAGGATATTTGGTAGATTAGGAATCATGTTTGAAAGATGACTTCTTCGTTTTAACGGAAACCATCACATTTCGATCCTCAAAAATTCGAATAAATAATGTGTAACACTCCAAAACACCCTAAATAGTAGGATATTTGGTGGATGAGGAGTCATGTTTGAAAGATGACTTCTTCGTTTTAACGGAAACCATCACATTTCGATCCTCAAAAATTCGAATAAAAATGTGTAACACTCCAAAATACCCTAAATAGTAGGATATTTGGTGGATGAGGAGTCATGTTTGAAAGATGACTTCTTCGTTTTAACGGAAACCATCACATTTCGATCCTCAAAAATTCGAATAAAAATGTGTAACACTCCAAAATACCCTAAATAGTAGGATATTTGGTGGATGAGGAGTCATGTTTGAAAGATGACTTCTTCGTTTTAACGGAAACCATCACATTTCGATCCTCAAAAATTCGAATAAATAATGTGTAACACTCCAAAACACCCTAAATAGTAGGATATTTGGTGGATGAGGAGTCATGTTTGAAAGATGACTTCTTCGTTTTAACGGAAACCATCACATTTCGATCCTCAAAAATTCGAATAAAAATGTGTAACACTCCAAAATACCCTAAATAGTAGGATATTTGGTGGATGAGGAGTCATGTTTGAAAGATGACTTCTTCGTTTTAACGGAAACCATCACATTTCGATCCTCAAAAATTCGAATAAAAATGTGTAACACTCCAAAATACCCTAAATAGTAGGATATTTGGTGGATGAGGAGTCATGTTTGAAAGATGACTTCTTCGTTTTAACGGAAACCGTCACATTTCGATCCCCAAAAATTCAAATAAATAATGTGTAACACTCCAAAACACCCTAAATAGTAGGATATTTGGTAGATTAGGAGTCATGTTTGAAAGATGACTTCTTCGTTTTAACGGAAACCATCACATTTCGATCCTCAAAAATTCGAATAAATAATGTGTAACACTCCAAAACACCCTAAATAGTAGGATATTTGGTAGATTAGGAATCATGTTTGAAAGATGACTTCTTCGTTTTAACGGAAACCATCACATTTCGATCCTCAAAAATTCGAATAAATAATGTGTAACACTCCAAAACACCCTAAATAGTAGGATATTTGGTGGATGAGGAGTCATGTTTGAAAGATGACTTCTTCGTTTTAACGGAAACCATCACATTTCGATCCTCAAAAATTCGAATAAAAATGTGTAACACTCCAAAATACCCTAAATAGTAGGATATTTGGTGGATGAGGAGTCATGTTTGAAAGATGACTTCTTCGTTTTAACGGAAACCATCACATTTCGATCCTCAAAAATTCGAATAAAAATGTGTAACACTCCAAAATACCCTAAATAGTAGGATATTTGGTGGATGAGGAGTCATGTTTGAAAGATGACTTCTTCGTTTTAACGGAAACCATCACATTTCGATCCTCAAAAATTCGAATAAATAATGTGTAACACTCCAAAACACCCTAAATAGTAGGATATTTGGTGGATGAGGAGTCATGTTTGAAAGATGACTTCTTCGTTTTAACGGAAACCATCACATTTCGATCCTCAAAAATTCGAATAAAAATGTGTAACACTCCAAAATACCCTAAATAGTAGGATATTTGGTGGATGAGGAGTCATGTTTGAAAGATGACTTCTTCGTTTTAACGGAAACCATCACATTTCGATCCTCAAAAATTCGAATAAAAATGTGTAACACTCCAAAATACCCTAAATAGTAGGATATTTGGTGGATGAGGAGTCATGTTTGAAAGATGACTTCTTCGTTTTAACGGAAACCATCACATTTCGATCCTCAAAAATTCGAATAAATAATGTGTAACACTCCAAAACACCCTAAATAGTAGGATATTTGGTGGATGAGGAGTCATGTTTGAAAGATGACTTCTTCGTTTTAACGGAAACCATCACATTTCGATCCTCAAAAATTCGAATAAATAATGTGTAACACTCCAAAATACCCTAAATAGTAGGATATTTGGTGGATTAGGAGTCATGTTTGAAAGATTTTAAAACGTAAAGGTACATCGAGTCTTACCTCATTATTAGTCTACTGTTTGCGCCATTTCTCAACCATCCATGATAAAGCCATACGTTAATTACAAAAGAATAGTCTGTCACAGTGCTATTGAAAGGTGTAAGAACGTCATACCTTGATATTTGAGTGCTTGGTTTTAAAAAGTTGAAATTTCCTAAATTCAAACTAGTACGTATGGTTCAATCTTTACATTTGAAAATCTTTCAAAAAATACCTCTAGCCCTGCACCCAGTGCCATTTTGGGATTTTTTCCTAAACCCTTTGGGGTCAAAATATGGGATTTTCGTTAAAATGAAAAGGGGTAGGTTTCTCAATTTAGCCGCTATACATCACGGACAAGTCTACCTCACTCTTAGTGCATGTTAAACGTAGGCTACTTACTACTCATAGATTTAATCTGCAAAACTTTTATAGTTATAAATACAATTATTATATTTTTCCGTAATAAGTTGTCTATACACATAAAAAATGCCTGGTACTTACGACTCAACAAATTGTAATAATGCACACACACAAACCAGGAAAGGATACTTTATATAGGGATGAGTTTAACACCATAACTGTGTTATTAATTTTTTTTTTTATAATTGCACTTATTATTACGTCAGTATTATTTGTAACAGGATTAAAAAATCCAATAAAAGCTAATGATCCAATATAATTTACACATAAAATAATTAACATAAACTGTAACATATCCGTTATTGATGACAGCAAACAACTAAACAAGCGAATTAGTGTACATCGTCGCAGAAAACTGTTATTAAACAATATTAACGCAATTGTAGTTGACAAACAATGGCAACACTGTGTGGATTTGTTGCGTTTACGGGTCGACAAATAATTACCTAAATATCCGAGAAACAATAAACATAATTCGTGTAATGAACTCGGAAACCTCTCAATTTAATTAGTGGTTCTGAAATAGACTTGACGTTAAAGGGGATATGTCGGTAGCGGCGACTCTGCCGTTAATTGCTCCACAGCCGGCTGGATAGCTCGGCTTTAATGGAAGCAACAAATAGCTGGTAGGGAGGGGTGTGGGGAGGGGGGTTTGTTCGCTTGAATGCTGTCCCACCCCCTTTCACCCTATTATGTACGAGAAATCCCAAGGTTAGGCCCATCACCATCTTTCACCCCTCTGTATCACCTTGCACCCCATCCGGTTTGAGGTGGTTTCGCAAATAAAAGCTATCCCCTTCCCAAATGAACAAATTTGTGGCCTTACCGAAATTTTGAGGAAAGCGAACTATGTGTACCAACGCAGAGGAAACCGTTCAATACAATTAAAATTGTATATAAACCACAAAATCCATAAGTAATGATTGAAAAATATTTAAAATGCCCATGATTATTAATACTATTTAAGCTCCAACTTAATTGACAAACAAGTTTTAGGTTTGTATGGAAATCTGGGGAAATCAGATTCATTCATATTTAACCATCCCATTAGACTCAAATTAAGTCAAAGCGTTTTGTAGTTATGCAGTTTCAGTCCCTTTCACCTTCCTTTAGTCTCATTACGGTTAGAATCAACTCTGAATAACACGTGAGAGAACTACTTCCTGAACGTGAGAGGTCGCGTGAAGGCGATGGTCACTCTTACTTTTTACTAATTTTTCTTCAATAAAAATCTTAAAAAATAAAAACACGTGATTAGTTCAACTAAATATGTTTTAGAATAGGCTATACTTTTTACAATTATCTGCAAATAAAACCGTATCAATAAAACAACATATTACAAGTAGGTTCCGTCCAATTTGCCGTGAAATGTAGACTACGCAGTAGGACGTGCGTAAGCAAATTTCCGCATGTACTTTTTAAAGAAAGTAAATAAATAATTCGTTTTTAGGCGTACTTAAAAAGGTGTATAAAAGAACAACACGCGTAATGTATCTAAATTCATTTGACTGTAAGTGGGTGATTGTATTGATAAATTTTAATGTTTGTATCAGAGAATATTGCTAAAGTGGATGCACAATGTTCACTATATTGAAAACAAGGAGTAAAAGACAAACCGATTTCACAAGATGTATGTAACTTATATATGTAGGTCTAAGACTGATATTGTTAATCAGAATAATGTCCAGAATTTCAAAATACCTGATCCGGAAGTATCCCCGTGACCCTCCTATGTCTTAACGCAATTTCTTAACGTACTGGACTTATAGTATACAGCAAGCAGCACTTTGGTGAATCGTCACTTCATTGACCGTTGGCAGGGGGACTGAAATATCTTCAATACTCGTCTCCAGCTGTATAATGGCTGTGGGACTGTTTACTGTGTGTGCGCGTGAAAGCGGCAATGTACATAAGATAGCCGCACAGATAATTCATTCATACTAATTGTACACATCTCTCGCGCGTCAGATCGATACTTCCCTCTACATTGTAACATCACTTTGGCAAGGGACTGAAATATCTTCAATACTCGTCTCCAGCTGTATAATGGCTGTGGCACTGTTTACTGTGTGTGCGCGTGACAGCGGCAATGTACATAAGATAGCCGCACAGATAATTCATTCATACTATTTGTACACATCTCTCGCGCGTCAGATCGATACTTCCCTCTACATTGTAACATCACTTTGGCAAGGGACTGAAATATCTTCAATACTCGTCTCCAGCTGTATAATGGCTGTGGGACTGTTTACTGTGTGCGCGCGTGACAGCGGCAATGTACATAAGATAGAAGCACAGATAATTCATTCATACTATTTGTACACATCTCTCGCGCGTCAGATCGATACTTCCCTCTACATTGTAACATCACTTTGGCAAGGGACTGAAATATCTTCAATACTCGTCTCCAGCTGTATAATGGCTGTGGCACTGTTTACTGTGTGTGCGCGTGACAGCGGCAATGTACATAAGATAGCCGCACAGATAATTCATTCATACTATTTGTACAAATCTCTCGCGCGTCAGATCGATACTTCCCTCTACATTGCAACATCACTTTGGCAAGGGACTGAAATATCTTCAATACTCGTCTCCAGCTGTATAATGGCTGTGGGACTGTTTACTGTGTGTGCGCGTGACAGCGGCAATGTACATAAGATAGAAGCACAGATAATTCATTCATACTATTTGTACAAATCTCTCGCGCGTCAGATCGATACTACCCTCTACATTGCAACATCACTTTGGCAAGGGACTGAAATATCTTCAATACTCGTCTCCAGCTGTATAATGGCTGTGGGACTGTTTACTGTGTGCGCGCGTGACAGCGGCAATGTACATAAGATAGAAGCACAGATAATTCATTCATACTATTTGTACAAATCTCTCGCGCGTCAGATCGATACTTCCCTCTACATTGCAACATCACTTTGGCAAGGGACTGAAATATCTTCAATACTCGTCTCCAGCTGTATAATGGCTGTGGGACTGTTTACTGTGTGTGCGCGTGACAGCGGCAATGTACATAAGATAGCCGCACAGATAATTCATTCATACTATTTGTACACATCTCTCGCGCGTCAGATCGATACTTCCCTCTACATTGTAACATCACTTTGGCAAGGGACTGAAATATCTTCAATACTCGTCTCCAGCTGTATAATGGCTGTGGCACTGTTTACTGTGTGTGCGCGTGACAGCGGCAATGTACATAAGATAGCCGCACAGATAATTCATTCATACTATTTGTACACATCTCTCGCGCGTCAGATCGATACTTCCCTCTACATTGTAACATCACTTTGGCAAGGGACTGAAATATCTTCAATACTCGTCTCCAGCTGTATAATGGCTGTGGCACTGTTTACTGTGTGTGCGCGTGACAGCGGCAATGTACATAAGATAGCCGCACAGATAATTCATTCATATACTATTTGTACACATCTCTCGCGCGTCAGATCGATACTTCCCTCTACATTGTAACATCACTTTGGCAAGGGACTGAAATATCTTCAATACTCGTCTCCAGCTGTATAATGGCTGTGGCACTGTTTACTGTGTGCGCGCGTGACAGCGGCAATGTACATAAGATAGAAGCACAGATAATTCATTCATACTATTTGTACACATCTCTCGCGCGTCAGATCGATACTTCCCTCTACATTGTAACATCACTTTGGCAAGGGACTGAAATATCTTCAATACTCGTCTCCAGCTGTATAATGGCTGTGGCACTGTTTACTGTGTGTGCGCGTGACAGCGGCAATGTACATAAGATAGCCGCACAGATAATTCATTCATACTATTTGTACACATCTCTCGCGCGTCAGATCGATACTTCCCTCTACATTGTAACATCACTTTGGCAAGGGACTGAAATATCTTCAATACTCGTCTCCAGCTGTATAATGGCTGTGGGACTGTTTACTGTGTGCGCGCGTGACAGCGGCAATGTACATAAGATAGAAGCACAGATAATTCATTCATACTATTTGTACAAATCTCTCGCGCGTCAGATCGATACTTCCCTCTACATTGCAACATCACTTTGGCAAGGGACTGAAATATCTTCAATACTCGTCTCCAGCTGTATAATGGCTGTGGGACTGTTTACTGTGTGCGCGCGTGACAGCGGCAATGTACATAAGATAGAAGCACAGATAATTCATTCATACTATTTGTACAAATCTCTCGCGCGTCAGATCGATACTTCCCTCTACATTGCAACATCACTTTGGCAAGGGACTGAAATATCTTCAATACTCGTCTCCAGCTGTATAATGGCTGTGGGACTGTTTACTGTGTGTGCGCGTGACAGCGGCAATGTACATAAGATAGCCGCACAGATAATTCATTCATACTATTTGTACACATCTCTCGCGCGTCAGATCGATACTTCCCTCTACATTGTAACATCACTTTGGCAAGGGACTGAAATATCTTCAATACTCGTCTCCAGCTGTATAATGGCTGTGGCACTGTTTACTGTGTGTGCGCGTGACAGCGGCAATGTAATAATAATCTCTTTATTGCATTTTAAAACAATTTAACATTGTATCGCAATCGTCATAAACAAAAATAAATAGTCCCAACTATACCTTCATACACATTCACACTTACAATTCATACATTCGCTCAGGCACATTCAAACTGACTCCAGATCCAAAGCAAACATATACATACCGACTCCAGATCCAGAGCAAACACATACAAACTGATTATTTAAATACTGTGCAAATTTAGACCTCCCAGCGGCTCATCATGAATTCATCGACAGAATAAAACGCTTTTGACACCAAAAGGCATTTGAGACGAGTTTTTAATTGATTTTGATTGATGGAATTTTTTATACTCTCAGGGAGCTTGTTGATGAGTCTGACACCAACTTGTTGCGGGAGGTGTTGTGATAACGTCAATCTGTATTGACTAGTTCGAAAATTGTCCCTGCCTCTTGTCCCATATTGGTGAACGTCACCGCCACGAACCAAATCACACTTTGATTTGCAGTACGTGATCACCTCAAGAATGTAGAGGCAGGGCAAAGTCAGCAACCCCAGCTCCCTGAAAGATTCCCTACACGACTCTCTATAATTCAGCTTTGCAATGATTCTGATTGCTTTTTTTTTGGAGCTTGAAAAACTCTTTCCATTTTGTTTTCTGGCACAACCTCCCCAGAGTCTCACGCCATACGCAAAGTGTGGGTGGATTAAGCCGAAATAGGCCATTTTTAAAACTCTGAGGGAACAAAACTTTGCTAAATGCCGCAAGGCATATATGCCTGAGGCTACTCTAGCACATACATTGTCCACATGATCAGCCCAGGTCAGTCCTCTATCTAGGAACATTCCCAAAAACTTTGTGGAATCAGTTTCCTCTAAACGAACATCATCCACAAACACAGCAGGGTGCGCTGTGTGATCATTTTGTCGAAGGCTAAAATGTATGACATTTGTTTTAGACTGATTTGTTTTCAGGTTTATTTCAGCAAAATACTGAATGCATGCATTCAATTCTATGAAAGAATTGATTTCCAGATCTTGGGTTGATTTGTTTTTGAGACAGAGAGTAGTGTCGTCAGCATACTGAACCAGCGTTCCATGCTGGATCACTGATTTCAATCTACAGACGTAAACTAGAAACAATAGAGGCCCAAGGAATGGAGCCCTGAGGGACACCGTGGGTCATTTTAATTTTGTTTTGAAACAACGTTCGAGATCTCCACGCACTGGTCTCGATCCTTGAGGTAAGAAGCGAGCCACAAGTGCGAGAGCCCCCGCACGCCGCATTTCTCCAACTGGTGCAACAGTGTCTCATGATGCACACAGTCAAAAGCTTTGGATAGGTCGAGGAATATGCTAAGCAACATGTTCTCGTCCTTCCATTCCATCGACAACATTGTCCAGGAGGTTGTTCACAGCATCCACTGTAGATCTGTTTTTCCTAAATCCAAATTGTTCTGGATTCAGAATTTTTGTTATTTTCTAAAAAAGCTTAGCTTAATGTACATAAGATTAGCCGCACAGATAATTCTTCATACTATTTGTACACATCTCTCGCGCGTTCAGATCGATACTTCCCTCTACATTGTAACATCACTTTGGCAAGGGACTGAAATATCTTCAATACTCGTCTCCAGCTGTATAATGGCTGTGGGACAGTTTACTATGTGCGCGCGTGACAGCGGCAATGTAATAATACTAATAATAATAATACTCTTTATTGCAGGAAACAATTAACAATAATTGTATTGCAAGCGTCATATAGAAATAATGTAATAATGTACAGTACGCGCGCTGAAGGTTCGGCTCCGAGTCAACCGAGCGGACTATGGCGGGGGACGGGTGGATTGCCCGATATAACAACTGTTCTGCAGACATCCGCCAATGTTTGGCCCGCTGCAGTCTGAATATTTATTGTCCCTGTTCTCAGGATTCTTTATACATCAGTGTTTCGTATTCATTCATCTGTCATAAAATTAGTGTATAAACAATACACCCCAAAACATTTTTCTATTCGAATATAATACAATGAAATTCAACATAATTTCATTAAAGTTTAAACTTTTAGTTTATCACAGATCACCACTATGGCCTCTCTAAAGTGTTTTTTTTTCAGAAAATAAACTATTGCAAAGTGATTCAATGTTAAACTTTCAAATGGTATTGCCGTGTTGCATTTACGTGAATGGGCCATAAACTGTAGGGCAGCGGTTTCGGTGATACATTCCACTTCAGACTAAGTTACGGCTAACCTAAACTATGTATCTGAAAAAAGTTAAATCTAAAATTAACTTCAGTTCATTCAGAAAAACTTTCCCGCTGGTGAAAGTTTCCTGACCAAATAATAAAAAAAAACCCTCACATACAAACGTTTTTGGATCACAATTTTGGCACAGTTAATTTTAAAATATATTTTATTGAAGAAAAGTAATAAAACATTGAAACTTAATACATCCATTAGCATTGGCATAAACAGGAAAATATATCTGCGAAGTTTCAGAATTTTATTTGTACAGGAAGTTGGTCTAACCGTAAGTTGATTGTCGAGCTAGAATTAAACATTGCCGTCCGTGACGGATCATTGGAGAGTCAATGTTTTTTACTTGGTTAGTAGGGCAACGACAGGGCCGAACCTTCAGCGCGCGTACTGTACATAAGATAGCCGCCACAGATAATTCATTCATACTATTTGTACACATCTCTCGCGCGTCAGATCGATACTTCCCTCTACATTGTAACATCACTTTGGCAAGGGACTGAAATATCTTCAATACTCGTCTCCAGCTGTATAATGGCTGTGGGACAGTTTACTGTGTGTGCGCGTGACAGCGGCAATGTACATAAGATAGCCGCACAGATAATTCATTTATACTATTTGTACACATCTCTCGCGCGTCAGATCGATACTTCCCTCTACATTGCAACATCACTTTGGTGAATCGTCATTTTTATGTATATATAATATTCGTCTATTGCCAATTGATCATTTTTTAAACTTACTTACATATTTTCGTCTTATTTTTAAAACATTTTATATCTATCCAATAAGTGTTACTCATAATCAATTCATAACTTACATTAAAAAAACCATACATTTGCTAAATTACGAATTTTGCTAAATTTGAATTTCCCACAATGGACAAGACCTTTTGAGATCGGAGTTAAAAATAGGCTACCGGTAATCGATGAAAAAACCCAACTAAACTCGGCAGCTATTTGATAGAACTAAGACCCTAGTCTATATCTTCAGCATATACTCACAAAATCCTTACAATACAGAATACTAATATTAAATTGAAATAATATGATTAGTATATTCCAACAATGTCGTAACTGACCAATGTTTGAGGATAGTATTGCGTTTACACCTGAGTTTAAAACCGAAAATCACCAACTTTGATTCCCGACGATAGTTGTTGATAGAAGTTTGTAATTTGGGTTTGCAAACGCAGCATGCCTACATGAATCGCTTTATTTTTGTTTGCCACCGAATCAGAACAAGCCATGTGACACACCTATTGTACAAAATATCGGGTGGGGGAGGGAGGATGTACTTTCTGCAGCTGCGTGAGTTCTTTTGGCCAAACATAGAGGCCGAGAAGATACTGAGTTAGTTAGACTTTACATCACAAGCAAGAGCTAGGTACAATGTTGGCGGTCTTTTAAGTGATTTTCATAGAGACAATACAGATCCTTCGTCGAAAGTCATTCATCGAAGTCAATGAATGTCTTATTTTTACTTTGTTGTTACTAAAAAGCCCTCTCTAACACATAACCTGGGGGACCAACGGCTTAGAGGTGACCACCAATGGTCGTGCAGGCAACCTCTTGCAAGGACAGGATCGCTCAGCGGTCGCCCATCCAAGCAGCAGCCACGCTCGGCGTTGCTTGATTAGGTTATCTTGCGATAACCGCCGCCATCCTTACCCGCTACACTGGCGGCAAATCCTCATAACTCCGGTTTCAAAGCGGCGTAATATGTACTAATATTCGATGTTTGCGGTGTTTCATTTATGTTGACCTATATACATTAAGTTCTAAGGTAGTCGTATTTTCTCTACAGTGGACTATGTTCAATAATTACGAGATAAAGTACGAAAAATAATTAATGAACTCGCCTTTCGCGCGCTTCATTTAACTCGTTACTCCAAAATATTAAAGTACCGTATCCTAATGATATAAATAAAGGTTTAAAATATTTTAATAAATAACGATGGAATCAAATAAAAACCCACGCGGTTTTCGTTTTTGTAGATTTTTGCAGCCAATGGTTTGTTTATGTATGTGTGTATTGTAGAACATAGTTGAATCCGGTTTATAGAAATCAATTTCAACGCACCACAAGTTGGAGGTGGAATTAATTTTAATTGTTTAAATACTGATAAAAGTTACAGTTGGGAGAATGAAACTGTTGAACCAATCGAGCTTCCCGGAGTAATTTTAAGAAACCCGACTTGAGCAACAAGTGTCTGGACGATAATTCTGAACTGCCGGTCTCGTTACGGAAACCAGGTGGCAATGTCTCGACGCGCAGAGACGCCTGTTTACAATTAAAGAGAACCAGACACTTGACGTCTTGGAGCGCAGCGGTGGACAGAACAGGCTCGCGAACTGTGCACCCTCCGCTCGCAGAAACAGAGTGAGAGGGGGACAATAAATAAGAAAGGAGGAGGGGGAGAGTGAGAGAATGAACGATTTATCTATTTAGTGCGAGAGAGAGCGACAGAGCGCTGAAGGGCAGGGGAGGAGAGGGGGCGTTGCTATGCGACGCCAGTTACCGTAGCCGACCCAACGCATTCGAACCTATTAGCGTCGTGGGAAACACACGCTGTTAAAGGGGATATACCGAGACGCCCGAGCCGTAGCCGTCAGACGCGGCGCCGCCTTTCGGTATATCCCGGAAACGGAGCGAGGCGGCCTTGTGCTACAAATAAACACTTGTCGGCCTCAATGTGTTCCGAACTGAGTCATCCGGTGTTTTAGGTGACGTAACTGCTTTCCTTATCAACACTGCTAACTTGTTATCTTTAATAAAAATTTATCAACTTTCATAATTTCGTAATTTATTTTGAAAACAGAAGTCAAATATTACTTTTTTGACATTTTAATCAAAGGTAATTTGTAGAATACGTACAATAAATTATAAAACCATATACAACATTTCTAATAGTTATAAAACAGGGCATACTTTTGAGTTTGTTAAAAATAAAAAAAATCAGTACCCCAAAAATCACTTACCCTAACCATTTACATTTTTACTTTACTTTAGATGGTAAAGTATATTTTTATACATTTTAATTTTAATCAACTTTGTTTAACTGTTTGCTTAAAAGTTAAAAACATCACCGTACATACTGTTTGAACTAAATTTCATGTAAAAATTAAAATAATTGTGCCAATAACTACTTTTAACTATTTTAAAGAGATTAGTCACAAATATTATATTAAAACACGGAGTTTTAGTAGCGTGTGATAAACGTTTCTGCAGTGTATATAAAATTCGAAAGATTTACTTGGAATACTAATAGACGTAATGAGAGGGAATACTAAAGTATTGAGTCTTTACTTTAGTATTAAGTATCTAGTATTTAGTGGATAGCTAATGAGAGAATATCGCTACTGTGATTTTCCTAGTTTATGATAAGCAATTATATAGGGGAAGTGCGCTTAAGTTGCACCTGTGCCTAAAATGCACCTCTGGTGTTTTGGCAAAATGAACAGACATACAGCGCTCCACGAGGGACCAAGGTGAAGCTCAAACAGTAAAAAAGTCATGCCACTCACTTGGGTTAATGAAGGAGTTGATTGCCGTTCGTATAAACAACTTTCGTTTATTTCACAGTGCGCGTGTTATTTTTGGTGATTTTGATTTTATGTTACCACGATCCTGTGAAGGGTGAATAAAATTCTTATTATATCACTATATAGTAGGCAATCTTAGCTTTTAAATGAAACGTAGTTCGATTTAAAATATGCAACCTAACCTCAAACACGAAGTAGTTAGTTTCAATATGGTGATTTGCCTAAAATGCACCGCACCGGTTTCCTTAAATTGCACCACTTTTTTTACTGGTGAAATTTAGGCTAATATGATATTGTTTCATTTCAGATGGCGAGTTAAGGTAGAAAATACGGTATATGGAAGGAAGAGGGTATGGAAAGGGTGATTGCGTCATCAAGAAACGGTGATATGGACATTAATGCAGTTGGTCGGGTGTACGGGGTGCC
>NW_025786208.1:0-18198 GCF_021130785.1 Homalodisca vitripennis | reverse complement strand
ATGTCCTGAAAGTTTCCATTGGGTCCTACCTTTAATAACATTTTTACTTATGTGACTTCAAAATATTCAGCAAATGCAAACTTTCGGAAAATCAACAAAAACTAAAATAAAATAATATTTTTGCTATTTACTCACATTTAGTGGCCCTTCAGCAGCATAATGTCCTGGGTTTTCTTGGGTCTTCTTGCATCTTGGTACTGGTCCTCGAAGTCTACCTTTAAGCAAGGGTTCCTGCTCTGTCTGATCTTTTTTCCCAATTCTTCCTGCGGCCTTTTTTTCACTTATGTATGATATTCGGTCATTTGTCTACGGCGATGCATAGCCTCAATGAAGTGCTTACCTAATTGTAGCCCTAGGTGCTCAATTACTTTACATTTGCTTACTAGAACATAGGCCATCATTGAAAGACAATACAGCATCTTGGGCACCAAAGTTTTAATGATGGTAGGTCCTACGAAGGGTCCTTTTAGGCACACGGGTCCCCAAATAAGATTATTCAAGGCCTCGTTTGGGTTTTGTGTTTTACCAGCTAGCCCTAGGCATGTTTTTCTAACAATTCAGGGTTAGAGAGATTCTCTAAATATTGGCTTTACTTTCTGACATAATGATTTCAGGAAGGTGAAAGTGCTTGTCGTGGTCATATTCTTTTGCCCTCCGATAACTGCAATGTTGTACTTACACCACATATCAGGTTCTTTAGGACAGAGTTCATGACGTGGCTCATTGTTACTTTACATGGCATGAAAGTAAGTGGCCTAGACTGTGCCTTTTTCATATCATTCGAGGCTTTGACAATTCCTTCTTATAGTTAGGCCATAAAAAATATGAAACTGTTTGAACAGCTAAATCTGTTAGTCGATTTTTTCCCGAAGGCGGCTTACCAACAGCAAGCTTTGTGTTCTTTGAGTTTCCTGTTTCAGTGTACGCAATCGAGTTCTCCATTCTTTTTTAAATATGCCCTATACCCTTCCAATTGTACTTATTTTTATATCCTCACCATAGGGCATATACTGAAAAAAATAACTAGTAGCACTATAAAAAGTAAAATGATGCTAAACAACAAATGTTGTTGCAAATACCTGCTAAAAATTACGTTGCAAAAGCATACATTCAAATAATTTTCTATCTAATTTAGAGCTTTAAATATAGTGAAGTGTTATATATCAACTGGAAAGAGGGAATTATCTAGAGAATAATAATCAGAATATTTATAAAAAAAAAACTATTTGGCGTTTGGGGTTGCCCTTACAAATACCATTAAATGTTCTCCCGAATACCCGATGAAGTTTGAAGAAAGAACGTTATTATTAAGTATAGGTTACAGATAAACACTCGTTGGAATAATATACATCTGATTTTGTAGAATAAATTCAAGCAAGGTCATAAATCCCTTATTTAACGGGCTTCTTCATTGTAAAATAATATACCCAATAATACATTTTTCTAAGTCCTAGGATCAAACATTTTAAGTAAATACTTTTCTTACCTACTCATGAACATTCATTCATGGTTTGGCACTTAATAGCAGTATGCAAGTTTTCATTACTAAAAGAGTTTACAAACTCGGGGTAACTAAAATAGTCAGTTTTTTGGAAGAGAAAATTCAGGTTACAGAAAGTTTACAAAAAATGTTAATGGAAAAAATTTACACATAAGTTTATTACAAGTTAACTGGAGTAACGAAATTATGGAAATTTTAGAAGGATGTTGAAAAAATATTAATCTAAAAACTGTGTATATTCCTTCGGAAAATGATATCAGCTTCATTTTCTAACACAAACTCTGTAAGGCACAAGGTTGTAATTCTGGCGATTTCTCCAAAAAGCAGCTAAAGGCCAGTGTCTTAGTGCTGTGTCGCGATTTTGAGTTCCTACTCTGAGTCCTATTTACATCTATATGTTATTACCCGTCCATG
Organism: Homalodisca vitripennis; assembly: GCF_021130785.1. Classification (NCBI taxonomy): domain Eukaryota; kingdom Metazoa; phylum Arthropoda; class Insecta; order Hemiptera; family Cicadellidae; genus Homalodisca; species Homalodisca vitripennis. The sequence goes on along the minus strand of NW_025786208.1, from coordinate 16,283 downwards.
TAAAAAAATAAAGGAGCAAAATACCTAATGAGCATCATCACCATACCAATAGGGTCTCCGACAGTATGGAATATACAGTTACAGGAGCGTTTTACAAAGAAAGTCTCCACCTCTAATGCAGTGAAATTTATATTCTTGTCAGAATAGTGGAATAGTGTGGCGAAATACTGTCTATTACATCAATAAGATTGGTCTAATGATTATATAGGCCAGTTAAGTATACACGAATCCTCATTTTACAAAAACTACAAATACGCCAAATGAATTAATGAATGAAAAAGACGAATCACAAACACAAGAATATAAAAAATCAAGTTTCATTGCCAAACCTATAATAATTATACAAAAATATATTCTCGTGCACATTTTACAACTATGAGAGAGTTTCCACAGATTATTATCAAGTTAAATTAGTTTACATATTCATTTTTGAATAATTTCCTCCACCAATTTATAATACAATTATGTTTCTATGTAATAAGATAGTTAGGCTAGATCATATTAATCATGTTCGTACGTGGTGACCTTCTTATGTGAGTATGTAACTGGAGTATGTTTACCAATTCATATTTCATGTTGATCTTATACTCGTTACCAAGATGGTTTACCCATAAGTCCAATTTTTAATTGTAAGCAATTTTGATAACACTCCCCATAGAAGGTGAAAGGCTCTATCATAGAACTTAGAATATTGCTCATATAAAAATTAAGCTTCAATTGTAAACTTTCAAGTTTAAAGTTCACATTACCATATGAGTATTTTTTCTTTTCTGGCACATTTTAATAACGACGGTTCGTTTTCGACATTTAACTGAGGAGCAGGACAAACGGAAAATGGCCCCACGATCGGTAATATTTCAGCTAAAAAAAACCTCAGAACAATAACATAGATATATTTTCCAGTAAAATCAACTTGGGCCAACCTGGTGAATGTAGCATGGAGGAAGGACAGTTAATAACCTAGAGGAACAGGTAATATCCACGAATGCTGACCTGTTTGAATCCGAGCCCCCTCTCACCGCCTGTGCATCAATTATCTGTTCTTCGTCCAACACGTTTGCAGTTGGTGAGAATTATATTTCCTAAAATATAGATAATGAAGGGGTTATAAGACACTTTTTAAGTAATAAGAAATTAATACGGTACCATATGAATTATTTGTTTATTTGGTACAATACATGAATAAATTGGAAATTAATCATAACTTTTGTTCAAAAGAGATACATTTCTCAGGTATTTAACAGACTATAAATAACGCAAATCATGTACAACAATGAACGACGGAAGGCCAATGTATTTTTGGTTAAGTATTTTAAATATTACAGAAAATATTTTTAATGGTAAAATTTTGAAATATTTTTAATATACCACGGGTGTCCAGCAACAATTCGAACAAACTAGATGCCACATGTGTTTCAGCAGGCCAAAAACTAACAAATAACAGTGTGCCCTATTTTTCGCTTCGTTTAGCGGTCTGTCTGTAATGTGTTTTTTTGGAAAAAAACATTACTACTCAAAAACCACGTTAAGGTATACAGAATTCAAAACTTAACGGTTATGATTAACTCTAGTGTTGTTCCTTTATCAGTGAAAAAATAAAACAAAATAACTCATCTTGCAATGTTTTCAAAATGGGGCGGCTCTGTTCAAAATTTTCAAATTGTAATATTAGCTTAGAAACGGCTACTTTGAAACAACAAATTCACCAAGGATAACTATTTTATAGTCGTAATATTTATTATCAAAGTTCAAACAAAAAATTTTGTTTAAAAACAGATATTGAATAACAAATACAAACTGAGTTACAGCACCAAACGTAAAACACAGGTTATAAATCCCCTGCATTGCTAAGTACATACAACAATCTAGTGGATTTATTACGAACTAAACCTTTTTAAGGTTCTTTGTAAAAACAATCCTTATACTGTCGGTAATATAACAACATTTGTTAAATATTCTTATTATCTAAAAACTGTTAAAGCTGATGTACCCTTAAAAATATATTATTTTCAGTATTAAATTAATAGTATTACAGTTAATAATATATTTAAATAACTAACAGTATATCATTCAGAAAACAGATTTAATATTACACACATGGATACAATACAATACATAAGTACAATCATTAAAACACTCTTGTGAGGGGGTGTTAAGAGAGGATGGCTTGGATTTCAAAACTACTCAAGGAGTATTTGAAAATAATATTGAATTTACTTATACTTGTTATATTAAACACAAAAGCAGATTTACATCTTTGACCTGCGTTAATTTATCGTGTAAACTATATCAACTATAATCAAACTATATCAACTGCCTAAATTTATTGTAATAGAAAATGTTATTTTTCTCATTACCTTTCATTAATCATAACGACTTCAACTGCTGTTTGTTAAAAATACGTTATTAAATTGTAAATGTCAAACTAATGTCGTAATGAAATAGGGGTATAGATATTTAACAATTAAATGCTTTTAAGTCATTTATTTATTTGAGAAAAGAGGATAGAGGTAAAATGTTTCCTAAAGGAGGAATTGGAATCGTTACTCCAGCCACGGTATTTTTTGTGGCAATAAATGACGATTAGAAGTAAGAACAGTCAAAAGTGTTTAAAATATCACACGTATAGTTTTTTTAGCATCATATTGTGTTTTGGTGCTTGATTTATTTATAACCCTCCCTGTTCAGAAAACAGCGCAACAATGGATAAAATAGAAACTGTAGTCAACACTTTTCAAGTGCAAATACTCGTCCTTCCATATGGCCATGTTCACTGTATTGACTGACTATGTGTTTGGTAGTTTGGTTTAGGTGTGTGTCGGTGGTTGTGGTTGCAATGCTTCAAAGCTAAAATCTTATTACCTGTGGCAAAGTAACGGTTTTAGTATTTCTAACTACTTTCAATCCTATCTCTCCGTTTCGTATTCTACCAGATCTAGACAATTTAATTTTTATTTTATTTTAAGATTTAACCCGAAAATCTAAGGCTGTCGTTTATTCATCATTTACCCTACTTGAGTAACTTAAAACTGATTTTTCGTTCATTAAAGTTTTCCTGTTTTTTGCAAGTATATTTAATTACGTTAACTTTGGTAATTTGTGTATTTAATATTATTAAAACATAGTTATGTCTCATAAGGACAGGTTGTTGATAACATATGGAGAATATAACATGATTCTAACTAGCATGAGCAAAAGTAGAAAATGATTTTTATCAATTTACCTTTCCGACTAGCATTTAGGAGCATTGTTGAGTAAGTCGGGTTATAGTCTTAGTAAGTTCTAAAGGAATATTGTTATTGTTGCTGTTGTGAAGATAACGTTAAAGCTCTTAGACGAACAGATGAACCTAAACCAAAGACTAAAGAACTATAACATTATGTAGTATGGATGTAGTATAACATTATGAATACAGTAAACCTTGTTCTTAATTATGTCGTACGTCAGAGGCTGGACACTGGTTGACTGCAACTTTTATGTCGGTATTAATTTGGTAATTTGTGTTTCAACAGATAATCAGAAATGTCCAGTACACAAATGAGCAATGTTGGTGTAAAGGAAAGCTATTAATACAATTGTAATAGTTTAGAACTTACATAAATTTGGGGTATTGAAATAATAATTATAATTTAATTACAGAAAATTTTGCACGGTTATACATTTTTTTCCGGAACTTGGTAGCAGTTAAGTTCAGCATATTATTATATATTCACAGTTTACAAAATTATAAGTACATAGATTTCCAGAGGATATTAATTTATCCCCATGTCAGTCTATTATTAATATTTATAATTTTTTTTTTTAGCGTTGAGGGTATTGGGGTGGATTCACAGATCCTCACACGTCAAACCTGAGCTTATTGTGTGGCCTCTTTGATGTTTACAGGGGTAAAGGCCTATACTTTTTGTGCTTTTTGCCCTTAATTAGGCTACGAAGCTTTATCCCCGAATACTAGCATCTGGTTTCGTCGCCTGGTTGTTTATCCTCCGAAAATAGCCCTTTCTCCCTTTGCTCCCAGTCTCTTCACAGTCCAGTATTATGTGTTTTGCAGTCTCTTTCAGACTTTATTTCGAGATCCTACACTCCGAGTCCTCATGTCGTAAACCTAGAGTGTTTATGGTGTTTCCATGAAGTGGTCCGTGTTCAGTGATCAAGGCAATCACTTGCTTAACCCGATCCCTGCCCAGCCCCATCAGCCATCTGGTGAAGACCGGAGCTAGAATCAGCAAGCAGTCTTTTGCCGATTGCTTGTCCTTCGGTGACTCAGCCACCGCAAGCGGCTTGTTTATACTTTGGTAAGCGGCTGACTTTCTTATACTACAACTCGGGCTTCTGGACCGGTGTATGGCATGTCTTGCTCCGCCTTTTGCAAGGCCTGTCGGCGCATTCGTTGCCTCGACCGTAAGCCTGTGTTGGCCCGGTACCCAACCAAGACGCACAAAGTTGCGTGATATCCAAGTTTGCAGAGAGTGTTTAAAGAGCACTCCCACACAAGCTTGGATGTATTGCTGGTTGGAGTCAAGAGCTTTAAGAGGGCTGCCTGACTGTCTGACATAATACAGATGTTCTTTCCTTGGTTACCACTCGGGTAAGGCCATAGGTTGGCACAGCAGGGCCCAGTATACCATAGATTTCGGCTTGAAATAATTGTTAAAAGTCAGTTCCTGTCCCACACTGCCCGCCAAAGGGCAGTTCTAGGGAATTGACTAAACACTCCATATCCAGTATCTGGCGCCTTAATAAGCGAGCCATCCGTGTACCAGACAAACGCTCCTTTCCTTATTGTTGGGATTTTATCTTGCGATTTCCACTCATCTCTCTCTGGAGTTGAAGTCAACATAGAATGGCTTATTGAATACGAACTCTCCGTTCTCATTATGTCGGAGACCATTTCGAGAATATCAGCTTGGGTTTACAGCATCAGTGATGGTGCCATGGCCCTGGCGTTAGACCGCGCCATTCCTCCAAAAGCCAGCAACCGCATCAAGCCGATAGGCTGACTTTAACGCAGCTTCAATCAGCTTTAATCTGTAAATCCTGATGTAGAAGTCCTACAAGCCACCTCGAGGGTCGCTGTGGGACTGCTCCTAAATTCTAATGCTCCGGTTGCCAAAGATTGTGCCAAGCCTTTGTAAGCATTCGAGCTTGGCTTTACAGCAGTTACCTGAGTCACCTTTGTCCACCCAGACTATATGAACCATAAGTGATTTGAGGCCTTACAAATGCTTTGTAAAGCCATAGTGCTATATGGGTTTTTACGGCCCCATGAGTTTCCTGCAAGTCTCCTGGACGTCATGAGCGCCCACTTTGCTTTATGGCAGGATATTTGTTTAAGAAGAACGTTTCGCACGTAAGCTTATGGTCTAGAGTCAGTCCTAAAATATTTGACTGTCTTTGACCACTCAAGCTGTGTGGATGCGAGTTTTCAGCCTAGAAGGAGACTCTAGGTTCTTTTTCCTAGTGAATAGTACACAACTACTGACTTAAAGGGATTTACTTTTAATCCCTCACCATGACAACCAGTTTGTGATTACATGTTGAAAGGTTGTTATTCATGATATCAACAACAACATTTGTAAATTTTCCCTGTACCCTAAGGACTATTGTCGTCGGCATATCCTTGGATATAGATTGCCGCGAGATGTGTTAGTAAGGTCCTCGAAGTAGACCATCTACTACTAGATTCCAGCAGAAGAGGTGACAGGATGCCTCCTTGAGGAGACATCCCCTCTGTGTGAGCTATCACAAGCTACTCTTCCATTATGAGATCGGCCCTGGATCCGTCTGGAGCACAGCATGGCCCATAATCCACCGGCACAGAGCTGGCTCGAGGCCACGTCGCTGTGCTCCACTTAACCATCGCGCAGCAGGTGAATTTAGGCATTGGTCCAACCGCTCTTTCAATGTCCTATGAAGGTGGCACAATGCCAATTCCTTGTCCGAAACCAGGCTATCCTCAATCCTACTGAGTAGTTGGTGCAGTGCTGCGATTCACAGGTTTAGACGGCCAACGCCTCACCTACTCTTGCTCGGATGGGGTCAGCACCCAACACTAACGAACCCAGAGGATGAGGTCACTTTTAACAATTTCATTCTAATTAGGGAACCTATTTATAATGTAATAAAGGTAACCGCCCTACCTTCGCAACACGAATTAAGACAAGAAGTTATTGATATAACAATCTGCACACAAGGTAGACTTGGAATGGTTGATAAGTGGCACGTAAGCGAAGAGGGCCTCATTAACGTGATCACAGGTATATCCGCTTCAACTTGCAAGATGAGGCTGCAGAGGTCCTCTATCGCAATCCCAGGAGGACTGACTGGTTGGAAATATAAGTCTGACCTTCAGTCAGCAGTTGGGATCCGGGTAGGGCGGAAGGGTGGCGATGCTTCACAGACATAGATCAGATAGCTTCTGACCCTGCAGAATGCTATAAATCACTAGCTTCCACGAAAATTTTCCATTGCGACGGGGGAAGAGTCGGAGACCAATACTAAGTGGTGGACTTGCGGACCTCGCTCTGCAAAAGGGCTAATGTTAGGAAGCTGCACAATCAATGCAAAAGGAAGCCGTATCTGGGAGTCCTATCATAGAGGCTCTAACAGAATACATCCTAGCATTTAAAAAGGCAAAACAAAGTTCATGGAGGCAGTTTACACACAGAATGTAAATTGAATTAAGCGTCGGCAGCTAGACTGCAAGCAACGTTTACTAGCCTCAGGTCACGACATACAACCGGTCACGTTGGGATCTTTAAGGTCGCCAGGGAGGTCAACCAACACACTTCCCGGTCTAGTATATAGCCTCAAACTTCTCCTTGAGCACTCACTTCCCTGATTGTTATCCTTTGAGAATGTGACCGGAACAACCGGAAGCGTCTGGTAACCACGAGTCAGGCTCATCGGCCAAGAGCTTATCGTGGTAGCGCTGGGCCATTGCCAGATAAAGGAAATTGTCACTCTCTCTAAAGCCAAATGGGCAATTTCTAAAATTGCCCCTTTCAAATCTGGCAGGAGGGGATGGAATCTTTCCGGCCCTGCTTTAATCAAGGGCCGGAGATACTCCTTACTCCTTCTATGTGAACTATTCAGGGCGAGCCTAGCTTATGGGTACATACCCAACAAGTCAGTCTGTGTCTCAAACAGGGTGTTCTTTATCCCTAAAAAATGGAGAGCGGACTATTCTGTCCCGAAATCCATTCGTACCCATCAGTTTATCTTCGTTTCTTCTAGCTGAAAACATTATAAAGACTGGTGGAGAGGCACCTGAGAAAGGGAGTTCTCTCAGACACTCCCTTCAATCGCAACCAACATGTCATACCAGCAAGGCAAATATTATTATTATTACAGTGCATCAGTTTTAGAGTAAAAAATTAAGATGCTCACGGTTGATTTTCATATTACTCAATTCAAAGAATATGATGGTAATTAGAACACTTACCAAGAACTTCACCAAGTAGCAATTATTGAATTGGTGGAACTATCGTACCAAGTTACGCAATAGGAGGAAACATTGTATCTAGTGAGGATAGTTCCGAAATGAATTCAGCTAACCGTTACTAATATTATTGGATAAGTTTTTACTTTTTAATATACACGTTATTATTGAAATAAAAACGAAATTTCAATGTTATTATCAAATATTAGTGAACTTAGAGATTCCATAATTTGTAATGTGCCAAGTACAAAAAAGCAAACCTAGCAAAACGTTAATGGCGGATATTTAAATAAGAATTCTAAAAATTACATCAATATATACATATTAGATAAAATAAATAATAAAAATTGTGATTTAAATAATATAATTTAGCATAAAATACAGCAATTTTTATTTACAACATTAATCTAAGCAGGTGAAAAGCCTGATTAGTTTCAATTTTTATATACGTGAAGTAATTCGACGCAAATTTACAAGAAACTACTTTAAGACTCTAAAACTGTGTGCTGGCCTTTAAAGCATATAATCATAAAACAAAGGTTTAGCTAACGACTTTGAAGTTAAAGTTAATTTACTCTGTATTTGCGAAGAATGTAGAGAGTTGAGGCAAATACTTGGAGCAAAGATTCAAGACGGAGTAGATACAATACGTTGTTACACCGTCAGAGCTGGCAGGGACTCTTTGTTTAATATGAACATATTTGCCCAGCCTTCAAGATTTGTATTAAGTTATAAAATATCCCTTTCGTGTCACTTACCAGGAGCATACCTGACTGTCAACTCAAAGAAATAACAAACTGAAGATACAGCGATTAGTTTATGTGTTTCGATTTACAAAATATTGATGGGACATTAAAACCCTCTCAATGTTGCGGATGTTATTATATCGTGAAAAAGTTTTAAACATCTTGTAAAACCTATAATCTTGTAAGAGTAATGTATAATACAATTAGTATATATTATTATTATTAGTATATATAAAAACTTATGTGTAAAATCAAACAGTAAATTTCGAATTTTAAATAACCGAATCTATACCTGTTTTACTATTCCAGTTTTTGCTTCAATATTCGTCAGCTTTGTAATTGAAAAATCAAAACAAATAATCCATATTCCTTATTTAAAGTTATTACACTTTGCATTGTAGGCCTAACATATATACAAATTATGATTAAATCTTTATCTTCATTGTAATCTTTTACAAAAACACTGTGAAAAGGCGATGCATAATTCATGTATAAACACTCTTTTGGTAAGGTTAAAAAGTAAGTTTCAATATTTGATGTTTGTGAAACCATAATATTAACTAATTAGTTTATTGGATTGCCGCTCTAACATATGTTTTCATATAATTTCTAAACTTTTGAAGTCCGGCGATTCCGCGTGAAACACGCCTCATTGACCGTCTAACGGAAATTTATTCACAAAATCCCCATAGGCACAAAAAACCTAAATGACCGATTTTTAATTGACATTTAGAACACATACTAAATCCTCAACATCTTACCACTTATTCTACAAACGAGGGTGAAAGCAACCCCTATTTTCTCAATACTCATAGAAAAAATTGGACACATTTTAGAAATTGGACTTAACACTAGTTGTCAAGTAAGCCTGATTTGGAATATTATGTATATACGCTGAAGCTATCAATAAATGATTAGAAAATAAAATTTCATACTGAATGTTATTAATTTATCATAATCAATACAGGATGAAGTACTTAATGCACTAACTGTAAGAATCCTCAGGTCTATCTGTTAATGATTTTGTGAATTACCAAATCGCTGAAGAAACCACGTATATATCATATAATCTTGTGATTATTCCAGATGCCTGGTATTGATAAATATCTTATATCATAATGTGTTACTGTCATTTATTAGGCATGTAACTATTCTTTCGACGAAGAAAAATTTCTAGTGAACCCGAAGAATAAGTGGGTTTTCTTCACATTGTTTAGTTTTTCCTATATATACACTGAAATAGGTTTCTATGAATATTAGAATGATCATGTGCCTTACATTTTTTCGGCCAATGTTTAAGTTGTAATCTACACCAAACCACTTCTCATGCGCCCAGTTTATTGTTATTCTTGTAATTATAAAGTAATAAGAGAGCAATCTTGTCTTATATTACAACAGAAATGTTGAGTAATTAGAGAAATAAATATGTAAAAAAATTATGAGTAAAGTAAAAAAAACAAAAAAGCAACACATTCGATTCGCATGTTTTTCTAGGCTTAGCTTTGCTATAGAAGTGTTAGCATAAAGATCTAACCACTGTCAACTTTGAAATGATTGAAAACTATAAAAACTTCCCAAAGTACTATCTTAGTACCAAGTGAAGTTGAATAATTTATTATCTCATCGCAATTATTAGATTGTGTTTTTTTGTTTTATGGAATCCGTCATTGGTAACAAATGCAAAGAAAACTGCAAAAGTCCATTATTATAGTGATTAGTATATACAAGGCACAATTATGATAAATTCCTGAATAACCGAACATGTTAAAACTTGTTCTAAAGAAGAAACTTTAGAAAATAACATTAAATTTGACTATCTAGATATTAAGTGAGGAGAATGAATTTGCTTTTTTTATTCGTCTTTGCATTGCATGTAAATACATTTGAAACTGTTATGCCGCGAAACAAGCTTTTAACATGTTGACATAAATAGAAAAAGGTCACAAAACGGTTTGGCCTACAGGCAATAAATTGTTATTCTCTAGCGGCTAACAATTCCAGCTCCCGTGTTTGCATCAGTCTTTTTGACTAAATGATCATTTTTCCTGGTTCTTTGTCCTAGGTGTGTTCAGTTCAGCAGTCTTAAATATATGGCAAAACTTACATCTAATATGTGAGTTTAGCCAGTTTACACATATTCAATTCTTGTTTCTTCTAGAAGTTTATGCTTTAATTTTTTTTTATCATTACGTTATTTTTAAATAAAATGAATTAACCATCTAAAGTTTTTGATATAAGGGCTTGGATAAACTCATATCTTCAAAAATTTGTGATTAATTTCTTATTTAGCAAGGAGGGGGCAAAGAATTAATCAGAATAACAACAAACCTTGGAACGAGACAGTTATGTTTGTCAAGGGGCTGAGATTGTTGGTGTCTGTTACCGGAGGAGATGAATGCGTAACAGCCCAACTGCAATGATTTACTCTCGTCAACTTAGGATAACTTAAGCTTATACGAATTATGTTTTTGAGTTGAAGCCAAATGGGAATATCAGACCCCTTGCCAACCCATTTATTGCCAGGATTAGTTCTGTTGGTTGATATATATGCTACCGTACCAAATGGAAAGAAAAAAAATCTTAGTTTTGTTACATTCCATCCAAAGGTAAAATTAATATGTATAAAAAATAAATAAAAATAGTGTATATTAATACGTATTTTCAACTGGAACATTGTGCATAGCGTAAAGACTGAATACGCCAAATAAAGAAAATTATACTGAAACAATATTTTTGTAATAATTTATCACAGTTTGTAACATTACCGATTCATGTATAATCAGATATGACTATAGTCTCTTTAGACAGACCAATCTGTCATCTGACAAGATACTAAGACTGCTTTAATAGGATGAAATATTAGTAACTTCAATATAAATTGATAGCAATAGTTACACAATTTACTTCAACTATATGAGTTAATCTTTTATACACCTATACCAATTAAGATTTTCATCTTAAGTCATATTTACAGAGTGTTCTCAAAGGGTTGTCTCTAAGTTCTGTAAATAATGATGCAAATAAAACATGTTGTATAATCATAAATTTATAAATGTCTCGTTAGTCCCAAGCTGCAATTTTGCATTGGTTATAAGAAATCTTATTAATAAAACTGTTGTAAAGAAGCCAAATTAATCACTTCGGTTAAATTTGATAAGAGATTTTTAATAATTGTGTTATTTTTTTAATATGAAGGAAATTACATCTATAGAAAATTTTTAAAACCAAATAACAGAAAATTCAGTACATCTATAAATGTTACCGAATATCAACTTTTTGAACAGTTTTATTGAAATTCCAACGGTACTTGTTTCAACGAAATCTGTCAATGAATATGCAATACAACCACTTTAAGTGTTAGCTTACAAAAACTAGGAGCAGTAAATATATTTCTACAAGAATCAGTTTTATTACATTAGTTATAAAAAAATTACCAGATACCAACTGTATAAAATATTGTATAGCAATACCAGCGGTAATATTGCAACTAAATCTGTCAAATGAATATGCAATTCAACCACTTTAAGTGTTAGCTTACAAAAGCTACGAGCAGTAAATATATTTCTACAAGAATCAGTTTTATTACATTAGTTATAAAAAAATTACCAGATACCAACTGTATAAAATATTGTATAGCAATACCAGCGGTAATATTGCAACTAAATCTGTCAAATGAATATGCAATTCAACCACTTTAAGTGTTAGCTTACAAAAACTAGGAGCAGTAAATATATTTCTACAAGAATCAGTTTTATTACATTAGTTATAAAAAAATTACCAGATACCAACTGTATAAAATATTGTATAGCAATACCAGCGGTAATATTGCAACTAAATCTGTCAAATGAATATGCAATTCAACCACTTTAAGTGTTAGCTTACAAAAACTAGGAGCAGTAAATATATTTCTAAAAGAATCAGTTTTATTACATTAGTTATAACAAAATTACCAGATACCAACTGTATAAAATATTGTATAGCAATATCAGCGGTAATATTGCAACTAAATCTGTCAAATGAACATGCAATTCAACCATTTTGTGTTAGCTTACAAAAGCTAGGATCAGTAAATATATTTCTACAAGAATCAGTTTTATTACATTAGTTATAAAATAATTACCAGATACCAACTGTATAAAATATTGTATAACAATACCAACGTTAATATTGCAACGGGATCCGTCTGTACATAAGCGATCACAACCACTTTAAAGGTAGACTTGCACAAGCAAGGAGCATCAAACTACTGGTACTTCTCAACTGTGACATGTTTGGCGCTCTCAGTATAAATAAAATACAAATGAGTATTGCTCTGCAAAGAATGTAACACTGAACTGGAACCATAGTATACATTATTTTTTATTAATTTGTAAATTAACAAACTACTAATTTAATTATTAGATAGTTTGATTTTACAGTATTTAAATTATAGTTTTATATCGGCATTGGTAAATAAAGAAGTAAAAATCTCAGACTCTGGTTGTGCTGGAATTTTACAAGTTATTCGATTCAACCCCTATAAACAAATTGAAGAGAGAACTTGTAAAGAAAAGCTTGTATATGTTTTATCCCCTAACCCTTCAACAGCTCTTTGTTTGTAGCAGATATAATTTTGCTAAAAGTATAAAACAAATTTAATATAGTTGAAGTTTCGATGTGATATTAGATCAATCGTTTTGGTATTATAGGTTTTTATCTTATTACTCATAAATTTTTAAAATTAAATAATGGAATAACTATATATTTATGACCAAATGATATTTTACGGATTAAGGGCTAGTTTTAATGAGCTAATAACTAGAAAATATTTTTTTCTGCTAGCTACTTGTATTTCACATCCATCTGATCTCTAAATCGATATAATACAACGTAACATACCTGCATCACATACCAATACGATAACATATCCAATGTTTATTATAATAAATTACCATAATAAATGTGGTTGTTAGGATCACCTATAATTTTTTAAGTATAATATATTATATATATATATTATATATATATATATATATATATATATATATATATATATATATATATATATATAGCTCAATAAATAATTAGTAGACGTAATACTATAGTAAAGCACCGATTTATATTTTCAAACAATATTTATGTTCTATTTTTAACAATTTTTTAGAGGAGTTCCCAGTGTGCTATATTTTCGTTCAGGATGGCTCAATGAATAAACGTAAACGTATTTTCAATATTAAGGGAGGCGCAGTCGTATATGGGTATTGAAAGATTTGTCACCACACAAACACAATTTGTGAATTAGTCTAGCACTGCCCAGTTACTTATAGACCAGCTGCCGTAAATAACTGTAATGTTATACTACTACTTATCAGTCCTGAAGCTACCAAAAATTAGCGTAGCATTGTGGTTCCTACCGCGTGACGTGTAGTCATCAAGACCTAATACGGCGTTCCTGGAAGTTCCCGAGCAATAAGAAAATTTGGTCTTGACAGAGTGATATTCGACCGCGGTAATCGGTTACTGTCAGACTATCCGAATGGAAGGCCCAATATTTACATTGAATATGCTATTATTTTCTTTGGAAAAATATTTTATCAATTTACATGTACACGATTTAATAATACATACGTGTTACATAACACAAAATATTCAAAACTTTATTTTCAAATTATTAAAACCTTAATAAAAATCATTAGTGATTAATATTTGATTTAGTACAATTACTTACACTAATTATTGCATCTAAGCTTTTTTCATTTATAAAAAGTGTAAATATACGTATCGAACCATTGTAGCTTGTGAATGTTGAGCGTACCTCCAATTTATCTTCCTATTAGTGCAACTTCTGGAATCTGACAAGGTGTGAAGTCTGTGACGGATTCAGATTCCAGACTCTACATTAAGAGGAAGGAAAACTGAAGCTAAACTCAATATTTGCATTGAATGGAACCTTATCTCTTGTATTCTAACTACAATCTTAATTTATTGATGGGAAAACTTAAAATGCTTTGTTACTCTTCCAAACATGTATACATATAATTTATTTGTACTTTAAGGTGATCGGAGTCCAATTAAAATTTGGTATTTTCTCAACTTAACATTTTTCCGAGCCGCCAAAAAAACTCCCGTTATAGACTAACGATAATGATAAAAATAAAGGATGTAGATTATTTCGTAAGAAATATAAAGGTTCTTAAAAGCATCCAACAAGGTAACTAGTTATACAGTCTGTAATCTTGTTAGAATATGGATACACACACACACACACACACACACACACACACACACACACACACACACACACACACACACACACACATATATTATTTATATATATATTATTTATATATATATAATTATTTTATATATATATATATGGAGCAAACTTTCAAAACGTGTTTTGTCACACTCCTATGAATGTTGGCAAATTGCAAAAAAACCTGTAAGTAAGTTATTGTGTCAAGTTTATAAAGTGTTATATGTTTATTCACACAATGATACAATTTTAAATGATTATCAAGCAGTAAAAGTCCTAAAAATGTTGTAGTTTAGTTTAAATTTGACTTCTAATGTAGGACAAAACGCCTTTTGAAGTAGCAATATGGACAAAACACATTTTTTACATTTGGAAACCGCACAAAATACTTTTTGAACACTCCATATAGGGGTAGAGTAAAAAATTAAAGTAAATGGTACAAATTATATCATATTTAATAATATATTGTTGTTCCAGTACGTAGTAGAAAACATAGCAAAGTAAAATTATTTATGTACCCTGTAGGAATTCACTCATTGAAAAGTTACTTAACATTGCATAAAAATCTTGAATCCTGACAGCAACATCTTCTTCCAAACATTCACAAAGTTCATCATCTTCATTACCTTCTTCAGTATCTACACTTTCAGAGTTCAAAATATTTTTGTAAAAATCAAACTGATCTCCTGGTAAAGTTTTCCACTCAGGTCCGAAAATGACACCTAACAGTTTGTTTACGTCTTTCTTTTCTCATCACTTATACAGTGGATGAGAGGAAGTTTTTGAAATGTCACGTTGTTTCTAATGGTTTCATCTTTAAACACCTTTCTTGTATAATGACAAATAATTCACATCCTCTTGGAAACTATAGTGTTGTAGTCCCTTAACAACTAAGGTTAACTTAAATGTCCGTGTGACTGTCTTCCTTACAATTTGCTTTTCAACAATTGCATCCCTTTTGAAAAGTATTCTTCTCATGTTGCTAATGTTCCCCAAATTCTTAAAATAATTTGCTAATGTCGATTTGGTATCAAAAATATGCCAATCTTCACCAAGTTTTTTAACATCTCCAAAAGTTTTATATAGAGTGACATACTCTCCCTTTGACAAGATTATGGGATTCTTACGAAGAATTTTTTCAACGCGTCCAAAGACGCGGTCAGCTGGTAAAAAGCCCTTTCACTGGAAAGTACATTGTTATTTCATTCAGTTGAGTTTTATGTTGATTCATATAATATGAAAGGGTTTGTACTACAATATTGTTCTTATTTTGCGCTCCACAACCATCGCAAAATAAACGAGGCTTAGTTTTTCCATGGAAGTCCGAATTCTCCAAGTAATTTAACAAAGCACAACTAATTTCGGTGCTCCCTCCTCCCTTTTCCACCTTGTACGTCAGCCCATGTATAAAATACTGGATATTTTGTGGGCAAGTCCACTATTGCAAATGCACAAAAATTTATATGGCGTAGATAGTAAGCCTCTTGAGCACATGACCTGGGCAAAGGCTGTATTTTATGTAAATCAAAACATAAACTTACTGTATCTTCAGGCTCAATTTTTTGAGTGTCATAAAAAAGCTTTGGCTCTTCTCTTATGTACGTTATGTAGAGTTTTTTCAGCCATAAGATTATTTTTTTCTTGAGAATTAGGAGGAGCTCTTTTTATTTTCTCTTTTAAAAGTACACATGTACTACAGAATTCCGAAAGCCAATATTGAACTCGTTAGTAAAGACATTTCTGAACATAGCAAAGGAAACTTTAAAACAAGATTCCTCTTCACTTAATGTAGAAAGATATACCTGATGGAGTTTTGAGATGCTACAATGGCTGTTTAAATAAACCCTTTTTTTCGATTGTA
>NW_025786207.1:0-15832 GCF_021130785.1 Homalodisca vitripennis | reverse complement strand
AAAAAAAGCATCTCTAGAGTTCCTATCCAATGCTGTAGATACTTCTAATACAACAATGAAGTCTATTCAATCTGAGATGAGTATTATGATGAAGGAGAATAGCGAGTTAAAAAAAAGAAATGTAACGAACTACAGAGTGATGTCGATGGACTTAAGGAGAAAATCAGGATCTTTGAACAATATTCTAGAAGAACAAATATTGAAGTAAGCGGGATATCCGAAACACCAAGAGAGGATGTCTCAAAGATTATTAAGGACCTAGGAGCAGCGTTTGGAATGGCGGTGGAAGACAACCAGGTGGCGGCGGCTCATAGAATTCCGTCATTTAAGTGAGACCGCATCCCATCACTGGTGGTCGAGTTCCAGACCAAGATGCTGAGAGATACTTGGATCGCCAAGTACAGGGACAATGGAACCTCACTGCAAGAAGTATCAACCCAGCCTATCGTGCCAATAAGGTGTACGTTAATGAGCATTGTCACCTGACAACAAGTTTGTGTTATCTAGTCTGAAAAAAGTGCAAAGAAATAGGTTATAAGTATGTTTGGTGCCGGGACAGGAAGTTGTTTATAAGAAAAGCAGATGGAGAGAGCTGTCGGAAAATAAACTGACTTAATGGCATTGATAAGTTAAAGTGAGTACTCTACCATCTCTCAGGTTAGAAGTTATTGTTATGTTTCGTTTTATGTAAATATTTTTATCTTACTTTAAATGTTTATTAAAAATCAATTAAACAGAGTAATATGAGCAGTGAGAGGAAAAGTGGTACAAGTCACTTTTTTATAGTTTTGAGATTCTGAAGGGTTTACTAAAAGGAGTACTATAAATCTATTCATCATAATAGCTTTTTACTCTATGACAAAATTGGTTACTCATATCCTGATTTATCATTTCATATATCAAAATATGTACTTAATGAATGCAATCGATTAGTAACAATTTGCAGTTTTTTTCAAAATTGACTTGTACCACTTTTCCAAAACATATTTCGGGTAAATAATTGTTTGACAATGTAAGAAACTGAAAGAACTCATTTATTTTGCCATTAGTTAGCTACAAAAACATTGAACAATGATAAGTTAGCCTATCCTTTAGTCCTTTTCATCATCGGATTCTGATTCACTGCAACGATCGATGATGGGGGTGTCGTCAATTCCTTCAGGTGATTTCCAACTGTCAGGTCTGTGTAGAAACTATGGTGGATGGGAGGAATGAAGGCTAGGAGATCCATCATGTCCTTCTTCTTCGTGCTGTAACCGGACGAGGTGACGAGTACAGAGCTTCAGTTGTGATACTTGCGAGGGATACCATTCGCCTTCCTTTTTTTGCTGGGGTGATGTCAAGACAATCAAAGGGAATGTCATCATTCAGTGTCTCCTTGTAAAAGATCTTGAAGGGTTGGTCCCTAACATACTCAACCATTGGATACTAAACCAAGATACTTGTGTTTATCTACATTGGTTTTTCTTCTAGTAATTGATCTTTCGAGCGCCTGAGTGGAATTAAAGTCTTCTCGGTTCATGATTTTAAACCACAAAGGGCTTCTTCTTCTTTGACTTTGTTATGGTATCGTACCAATCACGAGGAGAGTACATTGTTTTTTCCTTTAGAATACTTTTCTATAATGCCAAAATCTGCGTCATTAGGCAGAAATGAGTGTCCGCTGACCATAAATTTATGATCTACTGTCTGAATTTTACAATTCTCTTGTTGAATAAACTGCATCATGGTGAGAGCAAGCTTGATGTTGCGGTTTTGCCCGCCACAGTTATCGCTGAACATTATTACATGACTAACATCATTGGAAACATTGTGACTTAAGTGCTCTGTAATACAAGAAGCAACCTCTTGAGATCCTCGGGAACCTTCAACTTCATTCCAAACATACATGAAAGCTGAACTATCTGCTAGCTGATGACAGCCCAGATTGTACACATACATGTTTCTTTTGTAGTATGCAATTGAACATGTCAAATTTGGAAAAGCTAACGCCTTCTGAAGATCAAACGTAAATGAATAAACGTTGGAATTGTTCTTGGATTCTTCTTTCGCTGCGTCTAGTTTCTCCCTTGCAAGGTCTGCTTTTCTCAATGTATTTCCTTCATACGTTCAATATTTCTCTTTTTCTTCTTCATCTTCAGCTATGGCTAGTTTCATTTTGAACGTGTCACATTTCACACTCGTATCCTTGTGAGGCTGATGAAAGTGCAAATTGAATTCAAAATTGAACACTTTTCTGTACATTGACTCTGATAGAGGTTGTGTGTTCAAAGTATAGCAATGATTTCTTGTACAGATTGTACATCTCTCTAATGTTAAGAGATTCTGTGTAAATACTTGCGGTTCGGATTGTGACTTCTTGTATAATGTGATTTCATACGAGGGAAATGAAGAAATATGATCTCTGAGTATTTTCAGTCTACCTTCATCGGTTTTGTTAACAGAAACCTGCTTCCCCCTTAAATCGCTACCCGGCTCTTTTCCATCTGTAACCTTTTTGAGGGCTCTAGAAGCTCTTCCGTTTGAGATTTGAAATGTACCTAAAAAATACTGCTTGCACACTTTAACGTTTTTGGTAGGTAATTGTAAGTGGTACCTTACTGTTCGATTTTTATTCCTCTAGAGCATCTCTTATTCGATGAGTAATCGGTGTTGACTGCTGGCAAAGTCCACAAATATAAGCATTTTGTGCTTGAAAACTGGCATATCGTAAAACTTCTGGAATAAAATCTTCCTTTCTTCTTCGGCTACCAATTCATTGCATTTATTTCTGCAAGAAGGCTGACATGGTTCATTTACGAATATTTTTTTGCGCCACCTTTTTGCCTTTTGCTGTGAAATACTCTTCCCATAAGCACGTTTCATTTTCCCGCTCTGTTTTTTTGTTAATATTCCTTTTACGTTTTCTTGTTTTGGCATCAGCAACAACTGCGATATTGTGTTCTGTAACAAAACAAATTCTTTGTAGGCCAACAATAGTATTTCAACTAAAAGAAACAAAATATGTTAGTTTTTCGAGCTATTATAGGTGGTTTGTCACGTACTTTATCATAGCTTTGGAATAGCTACACACTTTGGGATATAACAGTTTTTCTAAAGATAAGATTTTAAATAGGCTACTCAAATAACCAATACAATGTTTAAAATTTGTGAGGCCTTTCGCCAGGTAGGCTGACATCTACGGACAACTCAAAATGTAAAACATTGTACTGGCTATTTGAGTATTTTAAACCTTATCGTTTTATTATTACCAATACTACAGCACAATCTGCAATATAACAGTTTTTATGTTGATTAATGTATAAGAAGAGATAATAAAAAATAATTATGAAATATCCGCACCTGAATTTTTCACTGACAGAAGAGATGTTCTGTGGTATCGCTGCGCCTGCTTTTCATGATCTAAAAAAATAAACTCAAATTAGGATTTGGCAGTATAATTGGATGGTAATTATATCCTAATATTGTATGGCCTATAGGCATCTGCCCAAAATCATGGGCCTATCTCATATGCAGAGATAGGCATAGGCATGGCCTATTCTCTGCTTGTGTAAACAACAGCCCACTAACTTAGTGATAGGCCCAAGCTAAGGTTAATTTTTCTAACTTTGCTAGACAATTGGAATTCTCAATCCACTATAAATAATCTCTTAAAGTACAATAATATTACAGGCCAAGTAATATTCAAAATACAATAAGTAGGCCTATTGCCTATTGAGGGTTATAAAATGTGAGGTTAGAGATAGATTAGAAAGCATAGTTACCTGTACTTTCAGCATCAGATGGAATGTATTCTGATCCTGAATCCAATAGAATGAAGGAGTTGAATCTTCAGATTCACTTTCCATACTGGTTTCGTTAAATAAACTATTTGAGCAAAAATTCAAAAACTATCACTGTGTTAAGTCTGCAGAGGAAGTAAAAGCACATAACAAGATACACCACATGGAAAAGTGGTATAAGTCAGACTTGTACCACTTTTGCTTTCAGTATTTCACCTATTCCGTTGGCCAATGATTATTCACTGCCATCTAAATCAGAAAAAAAAACAGGATTTGACTGGATCACTTTTGCATGTGATAGAATGACTTACAAACAATATGTTACACAAATAATCTCAAATTTAAAAAAATTGACTTAGACACTTTTCCTCTCACCGGCTCATATAGTTTAAATAATGGATACTAGCATTCAAAGTTTTGATTCATTAAATAGTTTTTTTTCGTCCCGCAAAACAATAATAATATAAAATTTTTATATGCTAACATTAGAAGCATCGAGAAAAAATTTTAATAGCTTACTAGCTGAATTTGATCAGATTAAAGAAATCATTGATTTCTTAATTTTTAAGTTAATTTTGGATTGGAAGTGACGAATGTAACCTGTACAATATAAAGGGTACTTTATTGTACATGAACAATGTATGTTCAATGCAACGATAGATACAGAGCGGGAGGAGTTGTTTGTTTTGTAAAAAATAGTATAACTGTAACACAAATTGTTAATGTAAAAATGTACACTGCTGATGTGTTGTTGTTAGAAGTTAAGACAAAAAAAATCATATTTCAACTTACTTTGTATATACAGATTGCATGAATTTGCAGAAAATAACTATAATATTGAAATAGGAGAGTTACTAAAAGATATAAAAAATAATACTATTATAATAGAGATATTAACTTAAACTTATTGGACATTACAGCTACATGTTGACAAAACTATATTAGTACAAGCTAAATAATGGATTTGTATCAAGTGTTAACGTTCCGACAAGGATTACACCAGTGTCTAAATCATGTATTGATCATGTATTTATTAGATATAAAAATATGAATATTTTTGATATTGCAACTTTTGATATAAATATATCTGACCATTTAATGCTAGGTTTGACATTTAGGGGGTTGAATTTAATCCACATAAATAAATTACATGCCCTAATAAAAATAAAATTGACTATGACGGTGTAATAAATAAATTAAGGCATGTTGGTTGGGATAATATTGTGTACATTGAATAATGTCAATGTATGTTATAGTGAGTTTCATGAAACTCTCAATGAAATTGTAAATAGCAGCATAAATAATGTATGATTGGTTAAGAAAGTAGATGTAGCTAGATTAATAACACTTTGGATAACAGAAAGTATACTAAAAAAATTGATAAAGGAAAGAAATTATATAAAACGTCGAAAAAAGGCCATATGATACGCACTTTTTACAATATCTACAAAGATATTGCTTTAATCTAAAGAATTTAATTGACTCGACCAAGAACCAATATTACTCTGACAAACTTAGAAGTTGTCAAAGAGATATTTCTCAACAGTGGAGAATTGTAAATAGTTTAAATGATGGCAAAACAGATAAGACAGTACACAAACTAGAATTGGATGATGGTTCTATTGTTGTTGAGCAAAGTGTAATAGCAGACATAGCAAACAAATACTTTGTTAGTGTACAATCCGATGTAGATAGTGGCAGTGATACCCAACTATCGCAGTTATCAAGCAGTTATAATACTAGAAATTCCTTTTATTTAATCCTATACGGTTATGGAAGTGTATAATATTATTAATAACTTAAAAAATATAGAGATCTCGGGATATGAAAATTTTAGCGTAGATTAATTAAAAACATAGCATTAGAAATAGCCCCAATCCTCTCCCATATTATTAATTTAAGCTTCTCTACGGGGAATATTTCCCGAATAAATTAAAGCTAAGCAAAATTGTACCATTGTTAAAAAAGAAATATTTATACTAAAAATAATCTAAGGCCTATAAGTCAATTATCTGTATTCTCTATGAAATAGAAAAAGCTATGAAAACCAGATTAGTAAATTACCTAAATAGTTACTCGTTATTTAGCAATAATAAATTTGGTTTTACAAAAGGCAGATCTACAGAGGACGCCCTAATCAAAGTAACCGAAAATATTTTCTCTATTTAAATAACAACAAGAACAAAATAAACTGGGCTCTTTATTGATTTCAAGAAAGCTTTCGACTTAGTCAATCATAATATTCTGTTTGAAAAGCTGGCAGCTATGGGAGTAAGGGGTGTGGCCTTGGACTGGTTCCGCAACTATCTAAGTGGCCGTTATCAATGTGTAAAAGTCGGAGACAGTTTGAGCTCAACTCTTCCGATCGCTATAGGCGTTCCCCAGGGGGCAGTCTCTCTGCCAATCTGTTCCTTGTGTTTATTAACGATCTCCTTACTCAAAATTTTCGCGGACAAATCAACGCATTTTCTGATGACATTGCCTTATTTTATTCAAATCAAAATGTTAATACTATTTGAGAAAATATTGATAGAGACTTGATTAAATTAAGACATTGGTGTAGTATAAATAAAATGGAGATAAACGTAAGTAAAACCAAGTTTGTTAATTTTGATTTAAGAGGTTTTGACTTCCACAGACAGCTACAATATCATACTGTTAAATGTACCGATACTTCAACTAATTGTAACTGTCAAATATATGAAAAAGTGAAGAGTTATAAATATATGGGAGTTACATTAGATGACAATTTGACATGGGAAAAACATATTGTAAACTTACATAAGTCAATTGCCTTTATATAAGAAAATTCTACTTCTTAAGAAACATATGTGACCAGTCTTTGATGCGTTCACTTTATTTTGCATTAATTCATTCTCGAATTCAATATGGAATAATTTGTTGGGGCAAAGCTTTCAAATACTTAATAGACAAACTAAGAGTTACACAAAACCATTTTATACGAATCATTAAGGCAAAACGAAAATGGGAAAGTTCTTTTCCTATTTATTCTGAATTACAATATTACCCGATCCAACATCTATATATATTTAAAGTTCTGAGATTGTTCTATATCAGAATGGAAATCAAGGCACTAATACTCTTTTTTATAAAACTCAAAATTTACATAAAAAATTGTTTAGAATCCAAAAGTTAACAAAATTATTTTTAGACAGGCTTATGGGTACAATGGCCGTAAGTATTTCAACCAGTTACCAAAATAAATAAAAATGTGTTACTAATTAAAAGGTTTCTGCAATCAATTGCAATCTTTGCTATTGCAAAACGCCGAAATTTATTTTTAAATTCAGTCTTAAGTTAGATAAAAATTGTATACTCTTATGTCATAAGTATCATTGTTGTTTCTTAATTTTTTCTGTTTGTTCTTCTGTTTGTCACACACAGTGAAGGAAATATTAACTTGTTATGAAATGAATATGTTAAAAGTAAGTAGTTGATCTTGCAAGTAAATTCCATGTTTTATCTGCAAAATTATTTCAAATGATTTACGTTTATTTAAGGCCTATCTCAATCTAAATGGTAAATTCTTTCTTTAATTTAAAAGTGTAAACAATGAATTGTTTAATTTAGACGTTGTTTGAAAGATGTTGCGGGATTTTTATTTGTAAAATTGTATTTATGTAATGCGGGATGTTGTTTATAATGTTTTGTAAAAAATCTGAATCTTTTGGCCTATACTAGTAAAGGCCCATTATTTCTTTTTAATTACATGTATTTTATATTTACCTTATTTATATGGAAATAAAAAATTTATTCATTAATTGTTTTTATTTTCGTAGTGGTAGCAGTATTTATCATCTCTGCTAATGAATATATTGTTATTTTACGGATAATTTATGGCTCCGTATTCTGCTTGTGTGCATTGTTATTATGAACAATATTTTCTGGGGCCCTAGTTTTATTGTGATGAAAAAGGTTTTATTGGAACTGTTTTAATGTGTGGGGACACCGTAACTTACTTACTTTACACTGTATTTAATAGTTTTATATATGCGTAAGTAACAACTTTTAGCCGATTAATTTGTGTAATATTACTTTTAAACTATATTGTAGATTAAAGTCTTTGAATTTTTAACATGAAAGTGACAGTAATATAAATATTATCATTAGGTTTTCCCAAAGAGTCTCATAATTGAAGAAAGTTTTTTAGATATTTCAAATTTAAATTTTACAAAATTTAAATTTAAAAAACTTAAATTTTGTAAATGTGCATAGATTTTTTTAAAGAGCCAACTTTTGTAGTATAATTCACAAAGTTAAAACCAATAAATAAGAAGATTTGAATTTTTTTTTTGATAATTCCCAATTGTCTACGGGAAGCGTATAATTATGTAATAACTACTTATGATTTGTAATAATTCTATAAAAATATATTTTTAATCTTATATTGAAATTAATTTGTCGAAAGATATTTTTAATTTTGGTTACTTACGGGAAATATAATTTTCAGATAAAAATAATTCTGTGTAAAATTTGTGTGTAAATTTCCCAAAAGGATAATTCAATTCCACGTTCCGAACTCCTTTGTTAACTGTGTAGGTGTAAAGAGGAGAAAGGTGGTGTGATTGATTTACAAAGTAAACTTGGTTATTGAGTTAAGCAAGTTTTCAGCAGAGCTTAATTTATTTTAGTGGAAGTTTTGGTGAATACAATTATTTTCAGATGTGGTATTATTGACATATTTTTTTTAATGTAACCCTTCATTTTAATATCCAATGTTTGTAAATATTTAAAATTTAATTTTCTTCCCCATTGTAATAAAAGTAAACAAAATGAATTCAATGATGTAGTAAATTGAAAGTATAAAAAAAAGTAAATTATATAATAAAACGAAAATAGTAGTCCAAAACGAGAAAAATTATAAGAAAAATAAACTTTATAACGGAACAAACAAGGCCATGTTTGGAAATATATAAGAAAAAATACATAAAAATTGTGTGAGGATATACATATATTTTTTAACAATATATTTCAATGAATTAACCGCAAAAGCAGCAATCTTAAATTGTCGTGGGATAATATAAGCCATTCTAATTCTTAAAAATCTGTATTAATTTATAAACGATTTTAGTAGCCAGATGCAAGACTAAAATAAAATTTTTGTTACCGAGTAAAGCCCCAAATATAATATGATTATAACTGTAGAATAAAATTTAATGGTCCACTTTTTTTCAAAAAAATGATAAAATTTTTAAAATTCGATTACAAACCCCAATTTGCCCTTAAAATTGTTTAGAAGTTCTGCAAACTTTAAAGTTATCCATAGGAAATGTTTGGTAAACGGTTGGAATCCATGATGTAGCAGAAAAAAATTTAAAGTTATGGCCCTGTCTACTGTACTTTAGTATATTATAATAAATTTGAAATGTATTTTTTTTAACCAAGCTGGTTTGTAATTAGTAAAAAATATTATTGTCTAAATATTAAAAAATTGTTTAAGTTTTAAAAAGTTTTAATATAAGCATACTATTTTTATGCAAAAAAAAAGGGAAAATTGGGAGGATTTTATTAATTATATGATTTTAGTTTCGTTCTTAAACCCTAATCGATCCTTTTAAAAAAACAACGGGGTGTTCAGAAGATTAAAATACAAAATTAGGCTCAAAGGACATAGTGTGCTTGAAAGTAAAAGGTCCTGTTTAAACACGTATATTATTATTTTCTGGATAACTTGCAGTGTAATAAGTCTAAAAAAACTGAAAAGATAGCGTCAATTACAGGTAAAAATTTGGATTTTTAGAGTTAAATTATAAAGATTATATAACTAATGAATATAGCTGAAAAACATTTTAAAAGGTTAATGATATCAAAAGTGACATAAGGTCTTAGCATTAATCTTTTGTGAACGTGGAGTTATATATGATAATTGGAAATGTTAGAAAAATTGAACTTTAACTAGCCTATGAATTTCACTTTTACTAAGGTTTTGTAATTCCTTTTTCATCTGAACTTTATGTAGTTAGAGAAAAAAATATTTTGTGAAAATAAAATAGTTAATGAGTAATTTTTTAAAATTATAAATATATTTAACTTAAACTTGAACTACTGAAAATTAATTATGTCCATTGTTTCCAAAGGCATTTGTAAAACGTTATTTTTCCGATAGTAAAATAAAGCCCTTTAAAATTGTATTAAGTTATAGTATATTATCTAAATGAAAGAGAGAAACTCTTCATTACAGCTTTAATTATATTGAAACCAATAAAAATGTTTTTTTTTTGTATGAAAGACTAGTAAAAAACATACAACTTGAGAAAATTTACCCTTTTGGGGGTTTTAAATGATATTCGAAATGTCGGAAATATTGTAATTTTCAATAAAAATATATCAGTTTACTAAATGTACTTTTGCAGCTGACGTATTTGTGGTTAAAAAAATAAATGTTGTTTAAATAAATAGTGTCATTATTTTCCATGAGTTAGACATATATTTCACTTAAACAAGAACATGCTGGTAAACTAATATACTAAATTGTTAAAAAAACACGTATGACATTTATAGAACTTTAAATTTTTTACTGATAGTAAACTCTAAATTTAATATTTTAATAGGTAATATAGGTAATATTTCCTGAATGAAAGAGGGAAGCATTTCATGACATGTTAATTATCTTGAACAAATGAATGGCTTTGGGTTATGAAAGACGGTACGTCGGGCTCCACTTCCGCTATTTACGTTCCCTTATGTATGAGCTTAGACAATACAAATGTATTTAGGCGAGTCGGCTTCATTCATAAATTATAGCAATACTTCATTGGGGAAGAATACATGTGCTCTGTTTTTCGTGTATTTTTCTGTACTTGGTGACACATAAAACAAACTTTTACTGCAAAATATTTTGAAGGAACAGGTTCAAATTTGCCCCAAAAACTGGATTACAATCTTTTCAGCAGTAAAAGTATTAGGTAAAAAGGAATTATATGAAAACAATCAAAAGTTTGTTATTTTAAATTAATGTGTTATAAACCAGGGGCCCATATTATAGAAACATGGTGGGCGCCTAAATTGTTTCTTTGGGACGCACTATATGATAAATAATATTGTTTAGTGGAAAATAAATTTAATAACACGTCTCTTGTGAAACCTAGATATAAATATCTATGACTAAACATTGTTCAAAAACCACCACCTAACATATTCTATACGGTTGCGAACAATCAGCCAGGCAAAACCCTTCTGGCTTTAAGAACTTGTAAGCATGCGAAGGGAACTAATATACTATTTATGTCACAGCTTATTTAATATAAAACTATCTCCACCTTCCTTGTAGATGTTTGCCCTTTTATTGTTGGCCGGGGGGTTGGGCCGGTGAGGGTACCAAACTTTCTTCTTGATCTTGGCTACAGTGGTTGTGGGGCCCGCTAGTTCTGGGAGAAAGTTCGTTACTGGAAGGTTATAGAAGTAGTTTCATCTTTGTGGTAATTAGATACCTTTATAACTCCCGCTTGGCGTTTATTCGGTCTTTGCCTTCCAGAAAAGAAATGAAACGTTGATTCGTGTATACTATGGACAGATAAATTTCATAAAAGCTCCTCACCAATAAAAGGTCCTGCTACATTTAGGCCCAATAATATTCCTAATTCAGTTCAAGAGTCGTCCTCGGCATCCGAAAACGATATCTCAGAAAAGAATACTTCTAATAAATGCATAAAGGAATTATCCTTTGTGGATTGCTTTGCTCAACATAATGCCGAAAAGAAACAATTTAACTAGAAGGTGTTGTATTCTTAATTATAGATGGATTCAATTTTTCCCTTCATTAATGATGATTAAAGATTAAATATAATATTTAGATTTAAGTCACTGAAGGTCTCAAAATTAATTTTTTGTAAATATGATTTAGTAAAACATTACTGTCTAGTATATAGTTACTGGAAAATATATATTTCTACTCGACCAACGTACTGTGAAGTGATTTAGATAATAAGTAATGTGTTGTAGGATAGAAAACATATTATGGGAAATTTTTACTGAGGCAGTAAGTATGCCATATTATAGTAACCCCATAAAAAAAATAATCAAATGGAATTTAGATACAGTTGTCATTATGATGTATAAATGAAAAATTTGTTTTCTGTTCCTGTGGATAATACAGTTTAAACAAATTGTATTTGATATTACGGTAAATTAGAGAATAAGTTATTCAAATAAACAACAAACTGGACCTAAAAAAAACTTGACTGCTTTCCAATTTAGTCGATTTTACAACAGCGGGTTGCACTTTGCCCCTTTTAAATTTTTTTTAAAACTTTTGTTTATAATTTTATATTAGATATGTACGTTTTTAATTTAAAACAGGAAAAAGTAAATATATATATATATATAATATATATATATATATTAATGTGTGATTTTATAATTATAAAAATTAATTTATTTTATATATCGATTGCTTTTTAATAAAAAAAGCATACCAATTTAATTCTTCCCCTTAGCATGCATTAAAAAATTACGTATTTACGTTATGTTACCAGTTTGTCCTAATTATTGCTACTGCGTCGTCAAATAAATTTCCAATGTATGGATTTTGTTTATTAGGTAAAATTTCAAAATATCATCAAAAAAAAAATTAAATGCTTTGACACAATGTTTATGGAATGAAACCTTTATATTGCAATTATTTAAAACCCCAGAAGTACTTAATGGTTTTAAATATTTTTTTTACTAGCATTTAATGCTTTACAATTTAATTTAGCTATATATTTAATTACATAATCAATCATTGCTTCACCACTAGGGAAACTTAATGTTGTAATGAGGTAAATTGAAAAATTAGATTTATCTGATATTAATATTAGGCATATTTAAAGTGAAGTTTTGACGAGACTATATCAACAATTTTATCTCATCTTTTATCTTTATCATTATCTCACATCTTTATAGCAAATACAAATTTTTTACTCTTTGTTCGGGACCATTGCAAAAGTAAAACAGAGATAAATTTCTTTCGGTTTAAAACTTTGAAATCCTTATAAGCAAATAAAAAATTTCGGGAAAAAAAACAACAGTCAATGAAATAAACGGGAATAAGCTATGCTCCAAACTTTGCAGAATGAATCTAAAAACTGCATTATTATATATAAAAAAAAAGAAAAAATTTAAAATGACACTATGATTACTGGACCTTTAATTTCTAACGGAGAAGAGCCTACTAATCGAAAATAATAGCTAAAAAAATGTAATTTTTAAAAATTATTGGTCAAAAACTGAGGAAATGACTTAAAGATACAAAAAATATAATTATTCAAGCATTAACGCGAATAAAAAAATATTCTTTCAAGAGGCCGATTGTAGCTTTTCATATTAGAAATATTAGTCGTAAGATAAGTTTACAATACACTCTGTAATATCTGTAAGGAATAACATGTAAGAACATTGCCCCTTCATAATTGCTTTTATTTACGAAATGTTTGAAAAAAACAGATTAAAATCTAACTTTAATTGAAAATAAATTCTTATAAATTTGGAGATGGTGGTTTCATTATTTATAATGATTATTAAAGTTTACGAACATTACTGAAAAATGAATTGAAAAAGGGTTTAAAAATAAATTTAACAACCCGGTTTTTGCAACACTTAAAATGGTGGAGATAGAAAAAAAATGTAAAGCGTTTTATAACTGAAATAGTAACTTTGCTATTAAAAATATGTCTATATTTGACAATTTACGAACGCATGATTCAATCATTCAACGTCAGAAAAGCTTAAATTTTTTAAAGCAGTCAAAACCCAAACCGTTGAACGAGGTGCGTTGTTATTTGCCAAATTGAACCACAAATGTTTATCGAACTGGTTTTTCAATTAAAACTTTGTTGAAGGAACACGGAATCAAACGTGTTACCCAAATTGGTGAGTTAGTTATTGTTTTTAACTGTGAAACCAATAAAGCATACTTTTTGGTGTTATGAAAATATTTTTTTTTAATTTTTTTATTAAATTTTAAAAGGTTCTAGATGGCTGAATTTGTTTTATGTTACGTGTTTGCATGAAAGGAATTTATATTTTAAAACTGTTACTAAACAGAAATAATTGTAATGCTTTTGTATTTTAGAATTTTTGCAATATAAAGTGTTATTTTGTAAAATAATGTGTAAAAGCATTTTCTTAGTGATAACGTTTTTAAAATGGTAAAAAATAAAAAACGCAATATAAGTCATATATCAATAAAAAGGAGTATTTCCGGTAAATCTGTTTTTAAAATTTAAAATTAAAATTTATGTATTAAATAAGATTGAATTGTGTTAGGAAACCATTAGCTTGTCTTTATTGAGTACCAAACGTAAATATATATAATTCGAAAATAAACCTTATAAATATGTTACATACTGGTGTTTTAAAGATGTGTTACACCTTTTTCCTTTGTAATAACAGAGAATTAAATTTGTGTGCCACTGTTGAAACCAATGAACTATATATCTCTGGTTGGTTAGGTCACTTCCCATGTTTTTTTTCTAAAATAATTCTCGGTTCTTTTTCAAGTCATAAACAGATACATTATGCAGTTTTTAGCGGTAATTGTTTTAAGTACGCATATTTTAAAAAGTTAAAATAATATTTAAATATATTTAAATCTCTGTTAGAATATACTCTTTTATTTCATTATTCTGTCTTTTCCTCGTTTCGAACATGGGGATCCCTTTTGAATAAATTTCCAGAGTAACTTATAGAAAGACTGAAATGGAATCAAAATGGATAAGGTGCACCCCTATTCAATATCCATAATAAGACCGGTAGGTTTGACTGAAATGTTAATCCACTTTAAAAGGTCCAAATCAACCGAGATATCGTGTAAAATCGCAGGGCATGTGATACCGTGATCAGCGGGGGGGAGAAGTTTCGCTGAACGCGCCTTATCGAATGGCAACCTTAGCACCCTAGGGGTCATTGGTTTTGAATTAGGGGTTAAAGCCAAATAAATTTAAATAATTAAAAACGGGATAGTTTCAAACTTTTAAACCTTAAAATTAAAAATTAATTTTTTAAAAAAAACCTTTATTGATTTTTGGTTTCGTTCTTTTTGTAAAATAAAATTTAAGTACAATTTTTTGTAAAAAAATGTAAAGGTCTTAAATGTGAGTGTGGAAGGAGGGAAAGAATTGCTTTTATAACTTTTAAATTTTGAAATTGGGCTTTTTGGGATTTTTTGGATTTGTTTTTTTCCAAAATTTTTTTTGGATCTTCATCATTTTAAAAATTTTTAAAAGGATAAGCCCTTATTGACATGTTTTAAAAATATAAATTTTTGTTGCGTGTTTTAATTTTAAAAAAAACATATGCGTTTTAAATTTTTTTTTTTATAATATATAGATACATTTAAAAAATTTTATTTCTACATAAGGGCATCAAAAAACAGCATTTTTGGGGTGAAAAATGAATGGAAAACCTTTTATATTTATATTCTTGTAAAGAAATTTTATTTATAGCTCCTTCCTATTTTAATTCCGTAGATCTTATTGCGAATTTTTATTTGCGGTTAAGATTGGGGTATACAATTTTTTAACTATGTATGGTAGTATAGATTTTAAGTTGTAAAAAAATATTTTAACATCCCAAAAAAATTTTAAAAAACCAAATTTTTTAAATTTATAGAAAAAGTGTCGATTTTCGAAATTTTTATTCAAAATTTTAAAGTGTTTTTGATTATATTATATTTGTTATCGTTTTGAAAAAAAAAAAAATTATTATAAAAAATATAAAAAGGATCCCTTAAGTATATACAATAAGGGCCCAAATGATTGTAGTGGGGGTGAAAAAAGGAAGAAGGTTTTTTAATTTTTGGGACTCTGTAAATAAAATTGTTTTTTTATATAAAAAAAAAAACTTTGTTTGAAACCCTTAAAATGTATCCAAAAAAATAAAAAAAAATTTTAATTTTATCAAGGAAAGGGGTTTTTTTTAAGAACTTTCAATATTTGGAAAATGGTGGAATTTGAGTCTATAACCAACACATGGGAATGCAGTTAGTTTAGTTTGTGTTGTATGAATTGTTTCGGTTTTTATTGTTATTTAGATTTTTTTTTAATATTTGG
>NW_025786206.1:0-14882 GCF_021130785.1 Homalodisca vitripennis | reverse complement strand
TTTGATTTGACTCTGACAATTGTGATACTAAAGAAAAGACCACGATAAAAAGATCTGTATATTAAAATAAGTTAAATCATTTGTTTTTATTTACATAATTGGTTTATAAATTGGATAGTAAATAATATTACTCCATTACATAGAATTAAAATAAATCCTTTTTTCTTTATTACTGTTTAGTTTTATACACTTTTTTAAGTCCTTTAATAAAATAAACAGCTTCATTACCATATTCCTCTGCTAAAACACCAATATAGCAGTCAGCTATAAAATAAGCTAATAACCATAAGCTAAAAAATCAGATATTTTTTAGTTTGTATTAGTATTTAAATCTTTCCAGTATTTAATTTAGTATTTATTTGTTTGGAAAAATATTGGGTAACTCATATTCTACTTCTCTTATTTTGTTATCTGTTTCTAAATTCTTTTTATACTTTTCATGTTCTTCTTTTAAATTCTACTTTAAATAGTAAGTATCCCATATCTTATTGGTCATGAATCTTTCATAAAATCTCCTGTTTTTAGTTAATAAAGTTTGAATATTTCATATGGCTACCATTTTGAAACATAAATTTAATTTTTAACCTGACTTAATTTACGAATTTTGTAACGTTTTCATTTGAAACCTTTATTCAATTAAAAGATTTATTTCTAAAAATACAAATTGGCATGATAGTATTATATGTTATATGACATTTCTTACTTATTTTGACCTGACATATATGACAAAGTATGATAGAACAATTTATGGACGTCTAGTATAAATATGACATACCTTTAATATGATATAGAAATCAAGCATTATCATTTAAAGTTTTCTTCTGACTTCCTAAAGCCTGCCACCATAACATTGACAAACGATGAAATAAAATTAAAGTAAATTTTTAGGTTTATTATTAATGAGATGAATTTTACTGGGTAATCTGTTAGTATTCAAAGAGTAGGTAATAAAAAATATCTGTCTATGATAAAACTTACTTATTTTCAGTAACAACCACAGAGATTTTGCAAAATACTTACATAATTTGTAGCCCTAAGTGATGACCAACATTTGTAAATTTCACAAAATAGTTTTAAAAACTATAAAAATATAACTTTTTTGGGAAGAATATAAATTGTTAGGAAATTAAAAGAAAATTTTGCAATTTGAAGTCCAAACAAAAGAAACAAGAATTAATTAAGTTAATTTTTTAATTTATGTATTAATAATTGAAAATATTATGTATTGTAGTTTGAAGACAGTTTCCTCACAGTTCAAGTTTCAATAACAAGAGACTGGGTGGAAGATACACCGCAGATGAAGACATTTAAAGCGTTGTAGAGTCAGACACATAAATGAACACAGGTACAACACACCTTATTGAACCTGTAAGGCACTTCATTATCCTTTGGTGTGGTTTGGGCCTAAACAAATTAATGCACACAATTAGAAGCAGGAGTGCTTTCCATTACATTTCGTCCTCTGGTTTCCTCTCAACAGAAATATTATTAGTTCAGCTGAAACAAACACCCATACATTAAAATCATTCAGTTTTTGATTTTATATTTCTTTTATAAATATACCACGGTTTTAAATTCAAACGTATGCTATTAAAAAGTAAAAAACGTACAAACGTTCTGATTGAAAACGTCGATTTCTGGGTACATTATTTAAAATCTAATCACTTCAAATAATTATTATAAACGCAGTGTATATATCCATTGTCAGGTTGTTGAAACAGCTTTACCAATAGATATTTATTGTTCCATCTGTAGTTACACTCTTTAATCTATACATTTTACAAGTAATAATTATTGTCTTTAAAAAATTTTTATGATTTATTTTTCTTGGGTATTTAATTGTTTTTGAAATTATGTTTCAGACCAATACAAGCACTAAATGTAAATAATGTGTTTAACTAAAATGCCAAATACTTTAAAATAAAAAACAGCAGTACAAAGTTGTACTGGCATGAGAAAATCAACCCCAACATATGATACTTTTGTGAGAAGAATAGTGAGTGCCATTTATAATACAGAGTAAATCTACGCGTACTTCCATTTCACTGATACATTCTAGATTACATGGAATCTTTTTAGGCCAAACTACTGCGCTTTAATTCACATTGAACATCTCCCAATCAATTCAATTATAAAAGTGGACTATTATAAGATACTGTACTAGTTCTACTGATTCTACTGTACCTTGAAACTCGCAGTGATGACTCTGCTAGTCCTGTCCTGCCTTTGGGTCAAGTATGAGATCTGATGATCTGGTGAGGACCACAGCACACTACTACAGTACTAATCCACAGTGACAGTGATGATGGCATGCTAAGCTGTCCAGTTTCCAGCATCTCTTACTTGGGCATCATATTCATTAAAAGTCCTTCATCATCTAATCAAAAATGAATGGCAGTATGTTTAGTTATGTTAGTGACTTATGGCATCTTCCTTAATTATAAGTCTGTATTAAATTTATATCAATTAGATTAACATTATAATAAAAAACTTAATTTTCACTTACTATTTATTGGTTTTGACAACCAAAAATGTATAGTTTGTAATCATTAAAACTATTACTATTATGGTGCAAATTGGTTGTGCTCAACGTTCAAAAATTCTCTGGCACTGGAAAGTAAACAATATGTTGTGAGTTGCTTTGCATGATAGAGTAGTAAAGAATGTTAAAATCTTGTAAGAAACCTTTTAGAAGAATAAATTATTCACAGTTGGTTAACATAGTGATCAAATGTACATTTCAAAATGTATAAAAAATAATAATTGGAAAATTTAATACAGTGATGATATGACATTTGTAAAACATATATTTTTTTAAGATGTAAACTTAAACTAAAAAGGAAAACAAAATATATAAATACAATATATATATAT
This sequence comes from Homalodisca vitripennis, assembly GCF_021130785.1. Taxonomy (NCBI): domain Eukaryota; kingdom Metazoa; phylum Arthropoda; class Insecta; order Hemiptera; family Cicadellidae; genus Homalodisca; species Homalodisca vitripennis. The sequence continues at coordinate 12,008 of NW_025786206.1, read as the reverse complement.
AGAAACTTGAATTTCTTATGTGAGCAGTACAGTTTAGATTTCCATGATATTTTTGAAATAGATTCCATTGAACTATTTCAGACCTTTTGGGCTTATTTCATAATTTACTGGAAGGCTAGATACAAGAGGAACACAAGATATTTTACAAACTTTCTTTTTACTCTCATTATGCACCATTTCCTCTGTATCAAATATAATATTCTTGTTTTATCAGCATTCACTACTTTTGTTGCCATACTTAAAAATCCAACTGAATTATGAAAAAAATGATATTTCAGGTCTTTAGGTTTTAAACCCTTTTTGTGACAATCTTTCCCAATGCTTCAATTTCTCCTAGCTATAATAGACAAGCATAAATTGAAAAATGTAAAAAACCTTTTCACTAGATTAAAATTATTTTTTAAATTGTAAATAACAACACACAATTAATGTGTAAGGGTAATTAATTTTGTTTCTAAAAATTACAAAACTAAATAAATTCCATTGTAAGTAATAAAAATGTGACCTTTATAAGCTGGTAGATATAAACAAACTACTAAATAAAATGAGAAAAATAGTGTTAGGAACAGTTTTGCACAATTTTTGCTTGTTTGTTTAGTTAGAAAGAAGCCATTAGCCTGTCGCAGGTAGCAAGGGTGAGTGCTGGTGAGGTGCATCATGACCCACGATTGATACACCGATCACGAGCGTAATTACATGAGGCATGTTGACGAGTCACACCACCCACTAGTGTGTATCTCGAGTTAGCGGCATGTTGATCACCACCATCTGGCTTGTGGGCTCATCTTTCTTATCCTCTCACAGGACTCTTATGTTCAATCAGGTATTTTCTTGAAGTGGTGGCTGTATATAAACAAACAATCCTAATATATAATCTATTCACCGATTTACAATGGAAATTATAGCTCAAATCTCTATAGTATTGGTTATCAAAATTCTTAAGTAATAGGCAAACTTTATGAAAAGACATTAGAGAACTAAAAGATAAGAGTTCAAATTGGAAAACTGATAACATTTGTCCAGATGAAAAACTTGAATACATCAACTTCATTTCAGTTTAAAATCTATTTTTTTAATGCATGCAGATTTCTGTGATGCTATTCGTGGCACTGCCAATGTTCAGTATTGGGTCGTACCAAAGATGCCTTAAAGTGTACTTTAGAATTTATTTTTAAAACTGATTAATGGTTTAGTAATTATATTTTATGTAAAACCATTATGTATACAAGAATAATACCATAGCACATATTAATTTTAGTATAACCACAATATGCTAATCAAACATTAATAACATACATGTAGTTTTGAGTCCCCCTAAATTAATCCTCCAATATATTTGGTTTTTTTTTGTTCTCCTAGGACGAAGAAGCTTATAAAATTTTATTGCACTTAGTCCTGTAAGAACACTGTTGCGCTTGCTGCTGTCCTGGAGTGATAGGATATTCAGTGATGGTAAGGTTAGGAAGAGTTATGGGGCCGCCTCCTATCGAGATCCATGAGGAAGAATTAGGGCACTACATCTCAAAGTCATCCCGGAAGAAGGGGAGGCCAGCTCTGAACTAGCCTCTCCAGTCAAAGTAGGCAGGGGGTGGCAGCACCCCTTGACATGTTGAGGTTAACAAGAACCTCCTGAGGTAAGGGAGCAAACCCCACCCAACTCCAACAGGTCTTTTTCTTCCACAGAGTAGACTAGACCTATCGAATTGCCCATGAACCCCAGAATCTCAACATTTGCGGTTAGTTGATGTTATGCCGCGTAGCTGGGACATTCCATAAGGTTTGCCCAGGTTTGAAGTGGCACATCGGTTTTTTGCTTGGCCCTAGCTAGTGTTGGGGTTTTCAACTGTGTAGGTATAAACCCAGCCAGAAGTGATCCCTGCTTGGGTGCCAAGTATTTGGTTAGCTCCTACAGAATAAAAAACACTTGTTGCATCAAACAATGCTATAGATTGGTTATTTTTGTTGTAAAAAATGTATAATGTATACCGATTAACGTTTATGTTTTTACAAAATTTTTATGGTGAACGTAGGTAAAAAGTTTTATACTAGTAAAGAACAAAAGTCCACCAGTTCAGATGCTATAGAATATTAATTTGATACCATGTAAACATCTCAATATATACAAGATTAATAAAATTGTGTATTTATTATTTAAAATAATAGCATGTTCCAATTTAATAATTTTTAAAATTTAACTTCAATTAAAATATTAGTAATATACACACATCAGGGAGGATGGCAACAGGATTCTCCTGAGCTATATATGAGGACCAGCTCACATAAGCCAATTGGTGCCAGACATCGATGGTTAACTCACAGTGAAACACACTCGGTACCTTGGCTGCTGAACCCTTGGGCAGAACATGTGTTGCACAACCCCACGATTGCCTGCTGCATCATCCATTGAAGCAGCCCTGCAAAGCGTCCTGGGCCACCACTGTGTTGTGAATTCCCCTGTATGTTTCCGCTCATACTCCCTACTTCCCATGCTATTTCCATCTACACATACTACCAATAATATGAAACCACACACTGTCTTAGAACTGAAACCCTGGCAGACGTTCTGTTTGCCATACATAACAATCACACTCAAATGGTTCTTACGAATGACTGCCATCATCCATTGCAGCACCCACCGCCTGCAAGCATCCTGGGCCGACCACTGTGTCTATCCCTGACTGTGTCGCTCTTAAACGTCCTTGCTTTTCCATCTACCAAAATAACTACCAATAATATGAAACACACACCTGTCTTGACTGAACCCTGGCTAGAAGTCCCTGTTTGCCCAACCACGATTGCTCGTCTACTCACATTCTTTCATCCATTCGAACAACTTCACCACCATATAATATGGAAGTACATTATGTTTTGACTGAAATCCTGGTAACAGCTATTCCAAAGTTTGGGTTTTTAATTAAATTTGGAAAAATTTCTCAATTGCTAAAAAATGTAGTGACATAATTTAATGGGCTAAATTTCGATAGCACCATGCACTACCATTTTAAACAAGTGGTACTGAAGAAACAATACAATGGCCTTTAACAATATGTCTAGGGTTAATCTATGGTGTAGCAATTCCTCGATGATTTTATTTTTATTCTTATACCTCATCAACATGAGAAGTTAACTGAAACACAGATTAAAAAACTCTCATGCCATCTAATTAATGTCTTCAAACAATTTACCATCAATATGTAATAACATTTAAATTTTGGAAAAACTCTGAAAAAAAGTCCTCAATCTTTAGATTTAGCGCAACACTCTTTATCTGCCAGGCCTTAGTTTTTTCTTACTGTAAGTCGCATTAGATATTGAAAAAATAATGCAAAGAACTGCATGGAACTTTTAACTTCAGTCTACAATTATTATAAACAATTATTTCCAGTTATACAGTGGAAATAACCATAAATTAATATGAGAAATTGATTACATCTGCCAGATTCCTTGCATAGCGGAAGACATCACATAAAAATTGTTGTGTCTGACCTTTACCAGTACCCCACCAACTCGGTGTCCGTATTCTTGTTCTTGCTTAGTGTTGTTTTAGTTGTTTTAAAATGTGCACTATCAATTTCATACCCTCCCTGTCAGTTGTGAGATATTGGTCTTTAATTTGATTTTATGTTGGTCAAACAAAAATGTAAAATCCACTTTTATCCACTCAAAAACTTTGTTAAGTTTATGTTTTAAAATTTCACTTTGTTAAGTGTGAAGAATTCAGAGAGCCATTGGTTCATTTGTTGCAAAAGATAGGGGTGTATCTAATCTTTAACAAAGTGGATGACTGAGGATACATGATTAGGCCTAGTGGGCTGAAAAAGTGAATGAATTGGTTAAAAAACGTCACTGTTTCACATGATAAACAAACCTTCTTATAGACGTTTATAGCGTTAAAACCAATTCTAGGACTTTAAATGCATGAAATATGTGGAACACAAAATCTTTGCTTACTGAACAAGTAATTATTAACCACATTGGCACCCAAAATCTCTGAATAAAGTTATAGGGGGCAGAAGTTTTGTATGACAACGATCATTGAAGGTTTTATATCTTAATCTAACATCGATTTAAACCTTAATGTGGCTATGAGACGTGCATATATAACATGTTACATTATTAATAACATTTTGTTAAAATTTAATGTTTGATTATTTTTATTCCAACACAACACAATTAACAGTATAGTTTTTTATTAATCAGTTTCCTTTTGTTTTGCTGGAAATAAACTACTAGGAATTGACATTTCGTGCGTCATAACTTATTCATTTTGGGGTTTGATACGGTTTGGCAATGTCAAGTGGGGCTGGGCTACCAATTCTTGTCCCGCTTTGCCCAAGTGTGCTTCGGTTCCAGGATGATAATTCAAAACTACACTTTTGTTCTGAAAACAACAAAATTTTCTATCTAAATGGGGATTAAATTAAGTACTTAGTAAAAATATTGATTATTTAAAGACAATTTTCTCGATGAAAACATGCATAATATCTAAAAATTATCTTGGGCTGACATAGGATACATAAAACCCGTCCCTGGAAAAGATAGTGAACAGTTATAAGTAATGATTATTTAATTATATGTTTTATGTATTAGCAGAAATCAATAACTTTAAAATTCGTCAGATTTCAAATTATTTTTACATCTGTTATTAATTATGGAGCATAAATCGCAAGGTTAATAACACCATGTCTAATAAAAAAATTAAACACTACCGATCTAAGAGGGAAAAAAAATTAATGTTTGTGACTTTGAAAAAACAAAGAACTTTTCTCCGCCTAGGTTGTGCACCTTTGTACCCGTGATAAAGGACAAGAAGAGCGACTTGTCATTGTGATTACAGTATTTAGAGCCAATACCAATCACACCACTAAAGACAGCAGATGTGAGTTAAATGAAAAGTTTGAGTGCATGGGACTTTAATTACAGGGACAAGAATTCGAAAACTAAAATTTTTTTTAATCAATAGACAATAATGAAAATAATTAATACACCTATTTCCATCTTACTGATTATCACTTATACCTACACATACATCTATACCCAACAGATAGTGATATATATCATAAACTTGCCTGCTTCAAGAGACAATGTCTAACATAAGAACACAGGCAAGAGAGTTTTAGTTCTCCATCACTATGTTGGGGGGGGGGGGGGGGGGGGGGGGGGGGGGGGGGGGGGGGGGGGGGGACGTTTTGCTTTTTCTGGAAGTTTTGTCCTTCATCATCTGATATTCCTGAAGTATGTCTCTGACTTCATCTTCTATGGGACTGGAAGCTGGATAAATAAGCTCCACTTGACCAGGGCTGTTCTAATGTATTTTAAATTCCTACTATTATGGTAGAGTTATTACACTATAACAGGTTTGGGCCAAAAAGTGTGGAAACGGTCCTGTATATATCTGGAACGGCATTCTCTACAAATACCAAATTCAGCACCCCACTAATAAAAAACTAAAAAAAATGGTGGCTTTTTTAAATGACTCTTTGGAACTTTGTCCCTTTTTCCAAAATGGGGTGTAAACCCCAAAATTCCATATGGCACATCCCATCACAGTGATAGTTCATTAGAAAGGTCTTGTTAAAAGAAGATCAATGGTGAAAACATAGAGGTGTCTATCCTTGTCCCCATAACACAGAAAGACGCTTATTTGAATATCAAAAAAATCGAATCATATTAGTGATCAGTACAAAACAAGGGAATAAGGTAAAAAAGCATATATACAAAAAATGCACCAACGAGAGTGCAGTTGAGGGAGGAGCCTTATTTTGCCCGTGACCTGTCGATGCGGCCAACGAGAACTGAGCGACGTTGCCAAAGCTTGTTCTCCCGCTGTAACCACAAGCCGCGCGAAGTCCAGCGTTCATTAAAATACTTAACCGTTACGCTCGAGAAGAAATGTTTAGAGCTGTCTTGAATTAAATTAACTACGTATTACAAAATGTAATTTATAACGGGTCATTTTAAAAAAAAAAAGCTACATCTCTGTAGCTTATTTCCCATGTTTTGAGTTAAAATGGATTAGAAATAAAATATTGTATTATATAATTACTATTATTATATACGAACGATCAGTCCTATAGGATTAAAATCTTTAGCCGAAATATAAATTAAAAAGAAAAGCATAAAAATACCGCTAAAGAAACGTTAATTTTCCCGTATTTAACAGTTAGATAATTGTCATTATCACTGATTATATAATAAGGCATTACATGTTTGCACTACTAATAATCATGTTATGTTAAATGGGATTTTCCAATTTGGTATAGAAAGTTGATCAAATACATCTGAAATATATGTTCTTTTCTATAAATATACGTATTCAGTACATAACGGTGGGAATTTGTTGCCGCAACGGTTTTGTTACGCATTTCGGATTCTCATAAAATTTTATAAACCCATTTGAAAGCATTTTTTCCTACCTGGCTACTAATAGTCTTGAATCCTGTGTTTATGTAAAATTTTTTTTTCAACAACGTGAGTGAATTTAAATATTTTAAATTGGGCATAGATTGAAATCATAACAGGCACATAGTAATTTTTAATCATGAATGCACTTTCTTATAAAATTCTAAAGTAATGGTTTTCTATAACAATCCAATTGAAATTTGAACACAGGTGCACACATAATAGATTGACTGTCAGACGATTGTGAAAATGTTGGAGGAAACAGGTGTGAGAATACCTGTAAACAAAAGCCGGCACCAGCCAGCAGTCGGTTTGGGTAATACCAGACGGAATGAGTCATACTGTTTTCCCAAAGAAAACAGCCCCTTCCACAGTTCCCTTCCGGTCTCTGACCGTCAGTTCAGTGCCTATTTGTCCGCTAGGTGGTAATCAGTGGCGATTGAAAATACATGCATTCTCCTTCATTCTATTTCCAGTACGCGTATATTATTTTTTGTGCTGAATTTTACTGTTGATGAACGATTTTCGTGTTTTTAAGTTTTTTGTTTATGGTAGCTATTATTAAAGTGTACAACGATTTTATTTTCTGTTGTAGTTGTCATTAAATTCTGATAATATACTTGTTATTTGTGATTCCTTATTATGTGACAAAAATGGAGGTGTTGATGATGTTTCTGTTCAAGTGCCACAGCCATCCGGAAGTAAAGAGCAGGCGGTTAGGTGGAAAAACCCTACGTAGTGGAGAACGACGTTATTATTGACAACGTTTACAACTTATTTCAAAAAACTGTCGTTGACAAATTTCCGAGAAACTTTAAGTCAAAGTGGTTAAACCTGCTGTGGCTGAGGCCTGCAGGTGTTAGTGAAAAATAAACCCCCGACGTTTAGAAAACTTGTTCATGATGCCTTTGGACAAAGTGACTAAAGAAGACTGGCAATCAAGAGTTCAGCACGCAAGAAGCCTTGCCAGCAAGCTGATTTTGGAAAAGGAATGTATCCGCACAAAGTGTTGTAGAGCAAATAATTATAAACTTAGCAGAAAATTTCTGACACGAGTAGCAGTGTGAAGGCAGAAATGTGCAAAAATGAAGAAGACTGTCCGAGGTTTTTGGGCTACGGTATTGCCTGCCTGAGAGCGAATAAATAATTAATACAAGTGCAAAAGGTTAAGAATATTATTAAGTCAATCATGCTTTTATAACGTAATTTCACTTTTAAAATAGTAGGCTCTAAAAGGTTATGTTAGTGGAAAATTTGATTATTTCATAATATAAAAATTATAATTGTTTGATAATTTTAAAAATTGATTATATTGTTATATTTTTTAAATTATTTTTAATCAAGCAACACGTTTATGCAGCGTGTCCAATATAAGCAACACGTATATTAATTTTGTGTGTGTTTAGGTAATCTCTTAAAAATCGCTGAAAAGATTGTTGTATCGTATAGAAATAAGCAAGTACTTTACCTCTGACTAACTGACGGGAAAACGATTTTGTCTTGTTTTAAATCGATAGTTATGTTTGTAATAACGATTAATTAAACTATACAAGTAATTTAAATATAAATTATAGCAAAACTGGTCGACGCATTTTAAATAGTATGTTTTTTTAATTATACTGATAAGTTTCTGAAATGTTTTCAGATATCAGGTGTTAGTTGTGACAGCGCAGCTGGTTTATCAGCCAACAATGGCGCCAGCTCCGTTGCCGGGCAGGCTAGCGGGCAAGTTTTGTGTGGCAACGTCGCGCAGCGACCAGTCCATTCTATTGGTCCGCCGCCAACTGCAACTCGTCTGGTGGTTTCCTTGTAATTAGGGAATTACCTGATAATTAAAAAGTAGATGATCAAACTGCCTCTCCTAGAATTGATCCCTGGCAGTGTCCCTAGCCTGACGTAAAAATGTGAAACAATGAGAATAGATTCCTAAGAAACCCACTTTGGACCACTTGTTACAATTTTTTCTCTCATTCTTCCTCGATATTCTGGGGTTTGGTTTGGTTAGACATTTTCTTGTGGAAAAAAATCAAGAGCTGACGAGTTCAGGGATCTTGCGGGGTCACTCTATTTTAACCTACCCCTTCTACCAATCCAATCGATTTTGAAATATTTTCATTCGAGAATAAAGCCATTGGACATTTTAAATCCAAAATATGGCCAGGGTTTGGCCCATCTTTACTTGAAAACCAAACTTAATCGAGATTTGTCAAAAATCTTTGGTAGAATCGCCGGAAGCAATCTGATTCTTCTAAACATCCTTTTGATAAGACCATCAGCATATAAGGATTTCCGTTAATGAATAAATGGTTTCCTAAGAACTGACCTCACTATGATCCCCACCCATACATTCAACTTTCCTGGATGTTGTGCATGGTTGTTCCCACAGAACCAGTGATGGATATGAGATTATTAATACCAATAATGACAGTTGTACCCGGTTGACGTTACCGTTTTAACATAAAAGTCACCTTCGTCAGAGAAAAAAATATTATTATATCAATCCAATTATGTTGTCTGTCTATGTTCGCCGTCATAAGTTCACAAAACCACTACCCTACAATCAAAGACATCTTTTGATAATTTTTGGACTAAATGAATTTTTATACGATTTTGTAATGATTCTGATGCAAAACTCTAAGGCTCCGAGCTTTTAGACTATACCAACAGTATGAGAGATCAAAGTTGTTCAAACATGTGGATCTTCCAACTATAGACTGTATAAAAACATCCAATGAACGTTCTTTTTTAAAGATGATCTTGGCCTTTCCTGGTTTGGGACGATTATTGATAGGCCAGTTTCTTCAAAACGTTGAACCGTTTTATAAACAACAGATACAGGGTTGCGATCTGGAAAGGTTGTCATTAAACAAATTTTTTACCTCTTTGTAATTTCTACTTCTATTGCCAAAACCTTGTTTTTTTTTTTTTTCTTTGTTTTACATCATTAGTAAAAGTATTACGCTCACTGTCACTTAGCTCCGTTGTCACTGGAAAAAATTCTTTGACTTGAAATGACCTTGCACAATACTGAAGGACTGCTGGGTTACATCTTACATTTCAAAGGACAGTTCATTAAAAAAACAACATTTTTTTAGTTTTTATAGTGTGCTGACTTTGGTATTTGTAGAGGAATGGCTGTTCCAGGAATATACAGCCGTTCTTCCACACTTTTGGCCCAACCCTGTATAAAGTAATATGTTTCGCATTCTATATGCATCATAAAAAGTTTTAATTTAGTGTTTAATATAAAATTAATCAATGCATTCATAGCCATTGTTGGGACATAGTAAGTTTATAGAATATATATCACAAAGAACGTATTAAACTACATACATATATATATACAAGGTCTGTTCCAAAAAGTATCCAACCCAAACTCATAGACGCAAGACCATTCAGCTAAGCCACGGACCACGGCGAAAAACCGACCGGCTCGAACCGGTTATTGGAGGGGGGAGGGGCGAGCCTACTCCTATCCATATTAGGCATTGAATTTGATCCAGTCAATCAGTGAGTCACAGCGCTCTGTTTTGCACATACAGTACTGCCCTCGTTGGTGTGCGTCGGCATTTCAATATGACTGAATGTGTTGAGCAGCGCATTTGCATTAAATTTTGCCAAATCTTGGCCATTCAGCATCAGAGACGATTAATATAATACAGAAAGTTTAATGGTGACGTGTCTTTGGACGATACACAAATAATTTACCGTGGTTTAGGCGGTTTTAAAATGGCCCCATATCATGTGGAGAGTGATGAGCGTACTGGCAGGCCTTCAACGGCCAGAAACGCTTGAAATGTTGAACTTGTTCGTGCAGCAATTAATGAAAAACCGTTGATTGATCTGTCCGAGAGCTGGAAGAAGATTTAGGAATACCAAAATCATCAGTTTGTAACATTTTACACGACAGATTTAAAAAGAACCGTGTATTCGGCAAAATTTGTTCCTCGGCTGCTGAAAGAAAGACCAAAAGAAACTGTCAACTTGTTGAACTCGCCACCGGACAATCTGGATTGGATAAAAAGTGACCCAGGGCTATTTAAAAAAAGTTATTACTGGTGACTGAGTCATGGGTTTATGGCTACGACCCTGAAACAAAGGCTTAATCTTCAACAGTGGATAAAACTCGCGTAAGAGCAACGGCGAGCCGACGAAAAAAGAGAAGACAAAGTCGAAAGGCAATGTCAAGACAATGCTGACAGTTTTTTTTTACCAGGACGGCGTTGTTCGTTACGAATATGCTCAAAGAGGCCAAACAGTGAATAAAGGAGTATTATCTTGGGGTCCTAAGGCGGATAACATGATACAGCGCCGAAGGAAAAACGACCTGAGCTGTGGACAAGCCGTATGACTGGATCCTGCAACACGACAGACGCGCCTGCTCATTCCTCAAATATTATTCAGTGTTTTTTGGTCAAACACAAAATCAACCAACTACGACAGCCTCCCTACAGTCCTGACATAGCTCCTTGTGGGGAATTCTGGCTATTTTCCGAAATTATAAATTCCTTTGACAAGGAAAAAGATTTGACGATGTTGGAACAAATAAAACAAAATGCGACGAAGGACCTGTTTGCTATTCCGCATAAAGAATTTTACGAGTGTTTACGGGAAGTGGGAGGAGCGTCATTTTTCTGTTTTCCCGTTTTTGAGCAAGTAAATTTTACACAAGCTTTGGAAATTCATAATACTTAACATAAAACCAAAGTTATTTCTGATAAAATAGGTTAAAAACTATTTTATAGCCTATATTTAAAAAAATTAAAAACCTTAACAATACAATATTTACATATCTGAAATTTTTTCAGAAATGTCAAGATAAGCTAGCTACCACTCAAATCTTCGTCACTTGCCACATCAACTGCCACTTGCAAACTAAGTAAGTAATTGGTGTATTTTCAATTACAGGAGACTATTGAACGATTCCTTTAATTCCTTATCAAGTAAAATATCTAAAAATTTCATATTTAAACGGCCATACTTTATACTGTTTTTAACATAAATAATACATTTAAAAAGTTGAATATTCACGACGTAGTAAAATGCAGCTGTATGTGACAATCTGTGAGCCAGCTGAGATAAATTGCAATTACTCAATCACAGACTGACAAAATACACAGTCAAAGTTTTATGGACAGTTATATTTTGATGTAATACATCTTTTCACACAATTCCGTGGAATTTCAAAGCATTTGGTAAAATAGGTGACCAGTAAAATAATAAAAAGTACATGTCTGCACTATACGGATGTCTGGACTTGATGCCATATTTATGATGTCCGTATTATACTTTCGTTGGGTTAAAGAGTTATACATATAACATATAACAAAATATAGACATTTTTTAAAGATTTTTTTTATATCTGTGATAGAAGGAACTTGCCAAGTTGAATAAAAATAACATGAACGGGTTTTGAAATTATAATGTTTTAAAATGGTGTACTACGGCTATACTAATATGAAGTAAAAATACATTTCACTGAACACTTTTGACTTATTTTTACCAGTAAAGTGTGGTTTCAGATAACCATCTAAGCTTTTTAGTGACACTCTGCATAATACATATTGCTACTTACAGATGCAGCTCTTCCTTGGAATCTCTTTGTC